>NC_064809.1:92093969-92320422 GCF_023721935.1 Panthera uncia | reverse complement strand
CCCCCCCCCCCCCCCCCCCCGCCCCCGCAGTGTTTTGTGTTTACCTTTCTCAGAGCATTTGGCAATGAATTACAAATTGTTGTTACTTGCCTGTCTCCCTGTTCTTCACAGTGAGCTCCTTGAGCACAGGAACTTCAGTCACTATCTTTAACATAGTGTCTAATGCACAGTAGGCATTCAATATATGTTTGATGCTAAATCTTAGAGCGACAGTGAATTTGAACCAGGAAGTGGACTCCTTAGCTCCATACATGCTGCTTGCCCCAAGATGGTCACCTTAGTGCTCCTGCTCCCCTCACCAGCCTGTTGACCTTCCTAACCCCTCCTTTCTTGAGCTTGCAGGCATTTTTTTCTGCATATGATAACATGGGGAGAGTGTGGCAGATGGGGTCAGAAAGCCTGGAGTCAAGAAGCCTGGGAACCTTAGAGACAACGTCTCTGAAGATGAAACAGCCCTTCCTTATGTCGAGTCCAGATTTATTTTATCTATCAAGGATGGGACATTCCTCTACTCCACATGAAGCCCATAGAATAAAACGCTAAGAAAGAAAAGGGAGCTGAATGCTACTGAGGAAAAAATTAATGGATTGTAAAAGGAAAATAATGAAGATCTCCTAGCAGGTGTCAGGGAAAATGTATCATTCAATAGTTTTAAAGAACAAAAATCAAAAGGTCCAAACCAGGAATGTGTGAAACATAAACAGGTTTTGCAGACGATGAATTGCTCTCCTATACACATTTTTCTCTTTTCAGTTACAGAACATGTGATGGAAAGAATTTGTTTATTCCAAGTTTGCCAACATAGTTTTTGTTTTGACAGTTCAAGGGATGTATCAACTTTTCCTAATGGCCTGTGAAGACTCATGATGTAGAAATTTGGTTTTGTACGCCATGTTTAGAAAGTATTCATGGAACTGGAGCACACAACTTGCATTAACTAAATATTAGGAAGGAAAAAAATGGAAAGGGGCCTCAGAAAGAAATTAACACACACTCTAGAAAAGGCTGATACTGCCATCTGATTATTGATTATTGTTAAAAATAGTAGGTAATAATAATTGTGGCTACTTTTTACCGAGTGCTGACTATATGCTAGGCATTGTGCTAGAGTCTAGCCATGCAGCAGGAAGCAAAACAGCTATGTCTTGCCCCTGGGTAGGTAGCTATTAAACAGATAATTACACAGAGAGTGTATAATTTATAAAGGTTAGTAAGAAGAGGGGATTTTTAAAAAAGAATAATAGGGGAGACCTACTCTAGACTGATAATCAGGAAAGACCTCCTTGAGAAAATGATATTTAAGCTGGACCTAAAGAATGAGCAGAGGCAGCGAGGTGAATAGTGGTGGGGAAAGAATTATAGGCAGAGGCCACAGAATATATAAATATCTTGACATTGGAAAGAGTTTGGCCTTTCTAAGGAACTGAAAGAAGGCCGCCTATTGGTTGTTTTCCTGTTGGTCCTCCCCTAATTCCTGCCCCCGCCCCTGCCCCTAGCCCTGGTATGCAGTGCAGGGCCCTGAATCCTGCAGGCTGGGTCAGGCCATCTGGTCAGGTGGCTCTATTGAATAGGACCAACAGAAAGAACTGGTAGGAGATTGGAAGGTAGGCAAAAGGGAGAAACTAAGATATTTCTACCTTTTTTTCTTTTTTCTTTTCCTGGCCCAGGAGAGTCTTTCTGGCAGTGGTGATGTCTTCTCTGCAGCTTTAGAATTTTTTTGGCTTTGGGTAAAACATCGTGATAACCCCTGTCCTTTATTTTGGAACTAAGATAATTGGCTAGAGACACACTCTTTACAGTTTAATGGCACCTCCTTGTCCACAGGGGTGTAGTTGTGGTTACAATCAACCTAGTTGCTTCCTTCTAGAAGGTCATAAGTTTATAAGAAATAGAAAGGCTAACAAATTGCAGCATTCACAGATTAAAGCCCTGTCCATTTTCCCACTAAAAAAAAACAAAACAAAACAAAAAACCCTGTGACCCATTTCTGGAACAGCTTGCAAAGTCATTACAGTTTTGGTCAGGGCAGCCAAGGTTTTTAACAGTGATTCACATGATCAGAAATCCACATGGAAGCAGCTGCCTGAATTTTTTTTTTCTTTTTGGCTAAAGAGAGTGAGTAGAGAAGTCTACCCTTAGCAATAAGAAAATTGCGCATGACCTAGAGTGAGTTGCATGTATGTTACTTATATATTTATTATAATAGTTATTAATTAGGCACTAAAGCTATTCTAGCATCTGTACTAGTTACTTCACAAATAATACTGAATTTTCATGATACATTACAATTACCCTCAATGTTGTAAGTATTATTTTCTCTTTTTTGTAGAAGGGAAACTAAGGCTTAGGAATATCATAAGGCTTAACTTAAGGTCGAAGTGATGGTAACTGGATACAAATCCACATCTGTTTGACTTTAAAATCCATAATACTGTGCCACACTATAGTATCTCCTTTTTGTTGGTAATCTCATAATAGCTCAGTTTCACCGTGGAATTGAGGATTATAAAACCAAGGTATGGATTCTATTCAGCTTCAAATATCATCAGTAATTTACCCAGGTCTGCTAACATGTGACTGGTGACAATGAAGTAGAAGCAAAAAAGACGTTAGATCCTATTGATTTATGCATTTATTGGAGAAGCCAGTAGATCTTCTAAAAATTTGTTTCTGTTGTTTCTTTGTAAGATTTTATTTTTAAGTAATCTCTATACCCAACATGGGGCTTGAACTTACAACCCTGAGACCAAGAGTTGCATGCTCTACTGACTGAGTGGGCCAGGTGCTCCTGTTGTTGTTTTAAATAAACATTTCAGATGTGTTGCACCGCCCCCCCCCCCCCCCAGCCAGTGTTTGCTGCCCAGGATCCATGTTCTTCGAATATTATAATCAACGCATTCCTTATCACAGAAGGCATATGTGAGGATGTTTGGTGCTAACTACAACTAACCAAGTGGTTTTCTGGAGTATTGTGCAAAAATTCTTCCAGGAGTGAATCAGCGGAACAGAGTGCCTTGACATCCACCATAACTTTGGAGTATGATCAATGCGTAGGGAAATTTACACTTGCTCTCCCTGCCGTAACAACCCATGTGTGATACTGACAATGCCTTCCCGCTTTGTTTCCCTCTTCTGTTGGACTTCCCAGTCCAGCTCCTCAAACCCTCACAACACAAGTCATAACAGTGCACGGCACTGTATGTATGGTTAGGGGAAATATATATCTGTTTCTTTCTTTTTGTTTTTGAAATATAAAGCTAGGAAGAAGAAAAGAGGGGAGAGTTTGGTAATGGCTGCCGAGAGAGTACACACAGGCAGAATGACTCCACATCATACACCCAAGACCCAGAAGAGCATTTATTCAGAGAAACTTACAGAAGCAGGAAGAGGAGGAGGTATGAGGTCCCTTCTTGGCTAACTGCTGTCTGAGACAGTGCACAGTGATCTGGCGAGACCGCCATCTAAACTCTGGGCGAATAAACTGCACGCAGGAAGGTAGGCATCAGCTCTGGTATGACAAGGGCCTGCGGTCCAAGCCTTGGACTTCCGCCGTCAGGCCTTCTCAGCATTCCTGTTTGCAGCGTGACCAGACCCTCCCTGGTGTGAACAGGAGCTCAGGTGCAAATCTTGCAGTTCCAGGTGTCTGATGCATGGAGCCTTGGCCTCCCATCATGCCCCTCCACCTCAGTACTTTCTCTGGATGCTTGCCAAGCAGCCCCACCCTGCAGGAAGCCAGCCTCACCCTGGGAGGCCTTCCAGGGGGAAGCGCCAGATAAATTAACCTTTACTCCTCAGTGCAGCATAAACCTGAAGCCCTCTGAGGACCAGCTGGAATGGAGAACATCTCGTCAGAATGTGTTTGTCTGGGCCTTCGTCCAACACATCAAGTATCTTGGCCGATACTTACACTGTCATCCTATCAATCAAAAGAAATCGATCAAATAAAAAGCCTTTATTTCGCAGCTCAGAGTCGTTCTCTCCCACACTTCTCCTGTGTAAATTCTTGGTAGTTTGATAATAAGCAGATATGTTTCTTCTAGTAGCCTGATTGCTCAATCCCTCTGAGGTTTTTTCCTCCATTGATTTTGTCCTTTACCCTACCTCAGCCAGCCATTCCCACAATCACATCGTAAATCTTATCATTACCAATAATTGCCACTTAGTTATTATCTGAATTTAACATCCCCACTTCCTGTCATTCCAGTTCACTCCCTTTAAAGTTCAACTTTAACAATTCTCTCACCTCATCAGGATTTCTTTTTCCTTTTTTCTTTTCTTTTTTCTTTTTCTTTTTCTTTTCTTTTTTTTTTTTTTTTTTTTTTGAGAGAGAGGGCACAGGTGAGCAAGGGTAGAGAGAGACACAGGGAGAGAGAGAGAGAAGCAGGACTCATCTGAAGCAGGACTCAAACCCACGAACTGTGAGATCATGATCTGAGTCAAAGTCAAAAGCTTAACTGACTGAGCCACCCAGGCGCCACCCGCCCCCCTTAGGATGTCTAGCCCATTGATCCGGCACATCTTCCCTGTCCTTCACATCCATCCCTTCCTGTCTTCAAGTCTGTAACAACCACTATCCTCATTTCTGTGCACGTACCCTCAATTCCTTTGCCTCTCTCTCACATTAACTTGGAAAAACACAACTCTGATGATATCTAACTCCCTACCTACTTACTCTTCATAGTTTGTGGTTGAAAGAAAGCACTCTGCCCTGCTATTAGCTCCATTTTAAATTCGTAATTACACACATCAAATGGCCTAATGCTGCCTGGCAGTCTCACTGTATTTCTCTGCTCCATCCACCATCCAGCTTTCCTACACCACTCTTTTCCACTTTCTCCTCTCTCTTCAAATCCCTAACAAACCTCCTTCTCCATCCCCTCCCTCTGATGATCCCCTTCCTTCTTACTTCCTTAAGAACATTGAAGTACTCACGCGCGAATTTCTTCCAACCCCTGCTACACATTTACCCTGTGGCAGGATCTGTACACATATATGTTGCCTTTGTGCCTCTTCCTCGGATGCGCTATCCACGCATCTATCTAAGGCCAGTGCCTCCAGTCCCTTTCACGCATAGGCAAAGGCATCACTCTGGGAAATTTCTTTTCCTCCTCTGAAATTCAAATTTCACTGGGCATTCTGTTTTTATTTGCTAAATCTGGCAGCTGTACCCAGAAAAGGTGCTCAAGCAGAAAGTCAGGACAGTTGTTGGGCCCACTTCATCTTTTTGCTTCCCCCAGGGAATATAGTTCTGGGCTGCCTATAGTCCAGAGTCTGAAGACACTTGTTTATTTGGGAAGTGATAGTTCGGTACCACTTATTCCATCACAGACAGAAACAGAAGTTCATCCTTTGTCTTGTGAATTTTCTGATGGCATTTTTCTTTTTTTTTTGCCACCTAGAAGCTTAAGAATGTTATAAGAAGTCAAATTTAGTGGGGCGCCTGGGTGGCTCCGTCGGTTAAGCGTTTGACTTCAGCTCAGGTCATGACCTCACAGTTTGTGAGTTCAAGCCCCGTGTCTGCCTCTTTGCTGACAGCCTGGAGCCTGCTTTGGATTCTGTGTCTCCTTCTCTCTCTGCCCCTCCCCAACTTGTGTTCTGTCTCAACAAATAAATAAGTGTAAAAAAAATTTTTTTTACACTTGATCTTAGCCAAAAGGCCGAGAAGAGATTAAAAAAAATTTTTTAAAGGAGTTAAATTTAGCAAACTTTTTGGATTCCTTTAACACTATGGATTGCTATTACAATTACAATAAATTAATATTACAATTTCATCCATTTTCTTTTAGTGATTGCTTCATTCATTTCCATTTAAATCTTTGGTTTCTCTGTATTTATTTTGATGTGAGGAGGGAGGTTGGTCTATAGCTTTGTGGTTTTGGTTTTGGTTTTAGCTAGCTAGTGTGGAAGATTAAAGACATCCACAAATTTGTGAGTCCAGTGAGACGTGGACTTTATTTCCCCTCCTCTTGAATTTGATCTGGCTTCGTGATTGCCTTGGCCAGTTGAGTACAGCAGAAATGATGCTTGTCAGTTCTAGACTTAGGATTTGATGTCAGTGTTAATTTCTATGTTGGTTTCTCGAAGCCCTAGGTTGTCATGGGCTTGATAAAGAAGTTGTATGGAGAGGTCCTGAGGTTACTTGAGAAAGAGCAGCCAAGAGGAGCCCAGTCTTGTAGTTTTCTCTGCTGAAGTGTCAGACGTGTGAGTGAAGCTCTCTTGGACACGCAAGACTGGCTCAGCTGCTGGCTGAATACCACTAAGTGACATAGTCATTGCCACGTGCAACAAAATAATCACCCAGCCAAATCCTACTCAAATTCCTGACCCCCAAGGTCACAAGATAAAATAAAATGGTGATGGTTATCCATTTGTGTTAGGGTAGTTTGTTATGTATCCGTACATGACTGTAACAGTTACCCAGTTACCCACAAGATTTTTGATTAATCCATCTTTTTTTGTACTCATTTGAATTGTTACCTTTATCAAACATTCAATTTTCTTTTGTAAGCCTATTTCTTAATTTTCTATTATGTTTTAATAATCTATTATTCACTTACCAGTTCCAAAGTGGTTTGTTACAGTAGTTTTATGAAATATTTACTACCTAGTAAAGGTAATACTATCGTGTCTCTCATTTTTCAGAATGCCTCTGTCATTGTGTACATTTTCACACGAGGTTTTATATAATTTTGACATGTAACAAAAAGTTTACTGTTAGTATTTTGTAAATTTTTTTTTTAATGTTTATTTATTTCTTGAGAGAGAGACACACACACACAGGCAGGGGAGAGGGACTGAGAGAGAGGGAGACACAGAATCTGGAGCAGGCTCCAGGCCCTGAGCTGTCAGCATAGCCCGATGCGGGGCTCGAACTCACAAACCGCGAGATCATGACCTGAGCCAAAGTCCGACGCTTAACCGACTGAGCCACCCAGGCACCCCAAAAAGTTTACTATTAGTATTTTCATTGGGACTAAATTACATTTCAATCCAAAGTTCGAAAAAATTAACAGAAAGTTTAGAGAGAAATATTCATTTACTTATCTTCTTTGATGAAACTCATTCCTTTAAGATTTTCTTCATATAAGTCCTTGGAAAATTCTACATGAGTAAGTTACATGAATATTTTCTCCTTTTTCTGCTGTTAATAAATAGAAATTAGTATTCTATTTTCCCAGTGTATTGTTGCTTGAATACAGGAAATAAATTGGCTTGTAAATTTCCTTGAAACTATTCAGTGACTGAAAGTTCTTACTTCTTATAATTATGCATTTGAAATGTATAGGTCTTCTTTATATCATGAACTGATAATAATTTTGCCTTTCTTTCCAAAATCAGTGTTTAAAATTTTTATTTCTATATTGTAAGCTCCACAAGAGCAGGGAATTTTATCTCTTTTATATACTACTGTATCTCTAGTACCCATAGGTCAGACATGTGATAAACACTCAATATACATTTGTTGATTAAATTAGTAGTGCAATAATTAAGAACCAGGCTTTGGAGTCAGACTAGCTGGTGTTGAATTCTGACTACCACTTGTTGGATATGTTACCACAACTCTGAGTTAAATTTTCTTATTCTCAGTTTCCTTTTTCATCAATGACTTGGTGTTTATCTCATAAAAATGCGAAGATTCAAGGAGATGAGTAATCCAGAAAAAGATCTTTTTTTTTTAAATTTTTTTTTTAATGTTTATTCATTTTTGAGACAGAGAAAGACAGAGCATGAATGGGGGAGGGGCAGAGAGAGAGGAAGATACAGAATCGGAAGCAGGCTCCAGGCTCCGAGCCATCAGCCCAGAGCCCGACGCGGGGCTCGAACTCACGGACCGTGAGATAGTGACCTGAGCTGAAGTCGGACGCTTAACTGACTGAGCCACCCAGGCGCCCCAGAAAAAGATCTTAATGGAGTACTTGAGATATAGTAGGTTCTAGGTGTATTTTTATCTTTCCTATTATCTCTCTTAGTTATAGACTATAACAAAATAATAGTAAATTGTCCCTGCACATAACAGGAATGCTTATAGGTTCACCAGGAAGCATAATAGCTGTTGATTTGAGATAGAGCTTTTTTAAATATATCAAGAACAATTATATATACAGAATTCTATTATTAAGGTTTTAATAGAATATACATAAGATTTGGTCAATTTATTTAACTAGATAGTCATGTTATTTCTCCTTTAACCATTTAATAAATTATATCAATATAGTTTTCAATATTGAAAAATTATGTTCCTTATGCATTAGGAGTCCAAGTGGCATTTTCAGGATTAAGGTTTTAAAAAA
This sequence comes from Panthera uncia, assembly GCF_023721935.1. Lineage (NCBI taxonomy): Eukaryota > Metazoa > Chordata > Mammalia > Carnivora > Felidae > Panthera > Panthera uncia. The sequence goes on along the minus strand of NC_064809.1, from coordinate 92,312,131 downwards.
TATCACAGTAGCACAATTTCTATATACTCTCCTTAAAAAAATCAGTAAGTTCTCACAACACACAATCTGAATTGACCTAATTTGTGATGCATCTGGGAGATTTCAGAGTTCTGGAGTGGATTCACAGTTCATGTGAAGAATATGAAATTATCACAAAATTTATCTGAAAGGGGAGCTTTTTATTTTTTATTTAAAAAAATGTTTATATATATATTTTGAGAGGGGGGAGAGGCAGAAAGAGAGGGAGAGAGAGAATCCAAAGCAGGCTCCACGCTCCGCATGGAGTCCGTCGTGGGGCTCAGTCTCAGGAACCGTGCGATCATGACCTGAGCTGAAATCAAGAATCAGATGCTTAACCAGTTGAGCCACTCAGGCGCCCCAGGAAAGGGGAACTTTTTAGAAGCAGGACTTTGAACTTTCTGCATTTCCACAACCACAGAACCAGCTATAGAGTTTATTCTTTGTCACATGAATTTTATGAATCCTCTTTTTTGTTGTTCCCACAAGAACAAACTGAATGTTTTATTCTGAGCAAAATTTAAAATTATAACTATTTTGAAAATCTTTTCAAAAAGTGTATAGTAACAACATATATTGAGTGCATGATGACTGTCCCTTTTAGTTTTAATTTTTCCAGTTTTATTGAGATACAATTGGCATAGAACATCGTATAAGTTTTAGTTGTATATACATACATTTGTTGTATGTATATATTGCAAAATGATTACCACAATAAATTTGGTTAACATCCATAACCTCACACAGTTGTAATCTTTTTCTTATGACAAGAACTTTTAAGATGTACTCTCTTAACAGCTTTCAAATATACAATACAGTGTTGTTAACTATAATCAGCATGCTGGACATTACATCCCCAGAACTGTTTTTTTTTTTAATGTTTCTTTATTTTTGAGAGAGAGAGAGTGCGCATGTGCACGCAAGTAGGGGAGGGACAGAGGATCTGAAAAAAACTGTGGTGACAGCAGAGAGCCGGATGCGGGGCTCGAACTCACTAACCGTGAGATCACGACCTGAGTCGAAGTTGGACGCTCAACTGACTGAGCCACCCAGAAGGCCCTCCCCAGAACTTATTTATATATAATTGGAAGTTGTATTTTGACCACCTTCACATAAATCCTTCTCTTGCAAACGCCTTCCCTCCTTGGCAGTTTCACTTGCTGTTTGTTTTTGCTCTCCAACTCAAATAGCCAGCGCCAGCCTCCCCACTCATGGAAGCATTAATGCTAAAAGAATTAGCTTTATTGTATATAGAGGGTATTAAGTTTTCTTCCTGTTTATTTGGGTTCTAGCTGCTATGGCCCCTAAAGGAAATGAGTGTCGGGGGACTTCCAACTCTTAGTCTGATAAAAGGATTTTTCCCCCAAATTTGTGAATTTACTTATATAAAAATCCTATGAAAGCATAAAAATTAAGTCACGTTATTGTACTTTTATTTTTTTTTAATTTTTTTTTAACGTTTATTTATTTTTGAGACAGAGAGACACAGCATGAACGGGGGAGGGGCAGAGAGAGAGGGAGACACCGAATCGGAAGCAGGCTCCAGGCTCCGAGCCATCAGCCCAGAGCCCGACGCAGGTCTCGAACTCATGGACCACGAAATCATGACCTGAGCCGAAGTCGGACGCTTAACCGACTGAGCCACCCAGGCGCCCCAACGTTATTGTACTTTTAATAAACCACCTTTGCTAGAAAGAGTAAATTACATGAAATTGGGACTATCTCAGGAAAATTCCAAATTCCTAACTTAAATTTGAAATATGCTCTTTTAACTCAGTCCTGGTTTAACCTCCATCGTATACATTGGCCTTTTGTACTTTTGACTACATTAAAAACGTTTATTTATGCCAAGAATATAAATATTTCCCAGTGCCCTTGGATTTAGGATTTCAAAGATCGTTCTTTCTTCCCATAGCTTCCCTTATATTTATGAGTTTTTGGCCTCTATATAGTGTGGATGCTGATTCTCTTTTCGTGTGTAGTTTTGGCATGTTTTGAATGTGCATTCCAGGACCTAAGGCTATTGCTCCTCCCACGTTGCTGAAGCCAGACTTCCCAAACCTGGTGGATGATAACTCCGAGTGCCGGTATATTATTTCACCGGAGCGTCACATCCTGTGACTATTATTGCATCTATCTGCCAGGGGCATTGTCCGAAGCTGACAGTATTTTCTCCTCACTAGTATCCCCAGCCGATCTAAGCCTCCACTCCAGAAAGCAGCAATAAAAGCTGGGGTGGTTTATTGGTTTGTATATTTGCTTCGGAAGTGTTCTCCAGTACCACGTTTCTGAACCAATAATTTTCAAACACTGATATGTTAAGGTAGTGTAAGACTCTCTTCAAATATAATCTTACATGGTCGCCTACAAGGTAAACTAGATAAAAAGGTTATTGCTCTGGTTGATGTAGGTGCAGGGTCTGGAACCCTGTCTGCTCAGTGTTCCTCAACCCCTGCTCCCCCACCTGGAACAGCACCTGAAAGTCTCAAGAGGGTGGAGTCTCACATGGTAGACCTCAGGTTAAATGATTCTGTTAAGTATTTTGTTTGGTCCGTACAGTGCTTTCACTCTAATTTTTTTCCAGCTGTTTTCTTTTCTTTTCTTTTCTTTTTTTTTTTTTTTTAATGTTTCTTTATTTTTCAGGGACAGTGAGCAGGGGAGGGGCAGACACAGGGAGACACAGACTCTGAAGCAGGTTCCATACTCTGGGCTGTCAGCACACAGCCCGATGCGGGACTCAAACTCACTAATTGTGCGAGATCATGACCTGAGCCGAAGTCGGCCACTTAACTGACTGAGCCACCCAGGTGCCCCCAGTTGTTTTATTTTCAAAGTAATCACAATGAACTCTTCCAGCTGCTTAACTTGATATTTACCTTGATATTTCTAAATAGTATGAATTTATTGTCATTTTGGATTTGTTGGTATTAGACATTATCTACTAACATCCTACCATGGGAGATGAAGACTAAACTCTCTTCCTTTTTCTCCCCAGAATCTCCTCCTCCTATATTCACAGTGTAATTTTTTCTTAATTTTTAAAATGTTTTTATTATTATTATTATTTTATTTGAGAGAGAGAGAGAAAGAGAGAGCGTGAGCAGGGGAGGGGCAGAGAGATGAAGACAGAATCCGAAGCAGGCTCCAGGCTCTGAGGTGTCAGCACAGAGCCTGACAGGGGGCTTGAACTCACGAACAGTGAGATCATGACCTGAGCCAAAGTCAGACGCTTAACCGTCTAAGCCACCCAGGCACCCCACAGTATATATATTTTTTTCATTTTTTAAAATGTTTATTTATTTTTGAGAAAGAGAGGGAGAAAGACTGGGTGTGTGTGGGCAGGGGAGGGGCAGAGAGAGAGGGAGACACACGGAATCTGAAGCAGGCTGCAGGCTCTGAGCTGTCAACACAGAGCCTGAGGCAGGGCTTAAACTCATGAACCGAGAGATCATGACCTGAGCTCAAGTCGGACGCTTCACCGATTGAGCCATCCAGGCACCCCACACCGCATAATTTTAATTAATTGAATCAATAGTTAGTGTTTTCTTATTATGACAGTGTAAATATTATTTGCTTTGGAGTCAAGCAGTATGTTAGTTTGGGTACAACTTTTAGTTTTTCTGAAAGTTAATAAACATTTTATAAATTCTTTTGTTTACTTTGTTTGGTCCGTGATTACATACTTGAATACATAATTTTTAAAATGTTCAAACATGCCAGAAAATATCTATTCCATTCCCCTCTCACCCCCACATTCCTCCTTCTGCTTCAGTCCAGACTACCTCCTCTCCAGGCCTGCCACACAGCTAATGTCATGGGCTCTTTATTCTTCCATTTGGGATTACTGTGTCCAGGATGCCATGTTTTCTAACTTTTTAGTTTATATCCTCTTTTTTGGAGCACATGCTCTGACCAGCCTCTTGAAAAATGATGCATGGAAGATACATACTGAATCTTTTGCTGTCTGCAAACGTCTTATTGTAACCTCGTACCACATTACAAATAGAATTCTAGCTTAGAAATAATTTTCAGGGGCACATGGGTGGCTCAGTTGGTTAAGCATCTGACTGTTGGTTTTGGCTCAGGTCATGATCTCACTGTTCGTGAGTTTGAACCCCACATCGGGCTCTGTGCCGCCAGCATGGAGCCTGCTTGGGATCCTCTCTCCCCCTCTCTCTCTGCCCCTCCCCTGCTCACTCACCCTCTCAAAATAAATAAACTTAAAAAAAGAAAGAAAGAATTTTCAATCAGAAAATTTAAGCCATCCCTGTGCTGTCTTCTTTCTCTCTTCATAAGGATGCTTATCGCATTGTGGCTTTTATCATTCCTTGCACCGTGCGTTCAGTTGGCCATTTTTATTTAATTAATTAATTACTTAAATCCCAGTTAGTTAACATATAATGTAGTAATGGTTTCAGGAGTAGAATTTAGTGATTCATCACTTACATATAACACCCAATGCTCATCACAACAGACACCTTCCTTAATGCCCATCACCCAGTTAGCCCATCTCCCGCCACCTCCCCTCCAGCAACCCTCAATTTGTTCTCTGTATTTATGAGTCTCTATGGTTTGCCTCACTCCCTCTTTTTATTTTATTTTTCCTTCCCTTCCTCTATGTTCATCTGTCGTGTTTTTTAAATTCCACTTATGAGTGAAATCACCTTTCTCTGACTGACTTATTTTACTTAGCATAATATGAAAGGGCGGGCCTATGCCAGCCGACTCCATCTTACTCCATCTTGTTCTGTGTCCTTCACCTTGACCACACCTCCTCCCCTTGAGTAACCCCCCCCCCCACCTGCCTAACAGGACTCGGACCCTTCCCCAGCCAATCGGCTGAGGCCACAACCATTACCTCACCAACTGCCCCCAGGCCCCAATAAAACCTTTGTCCTTTTGAAACTCGCTCTCTCTCCCTGGTATCTCACCGCTGCGTCGGTGCAGGTAGGGGATTGAGCTAGCTCCGAATAAAGGCTCTTTTGCTTTTGCAGCGGACTCGGCTCCCTGGTGGTCTTTGGGGATCACGAATTCTGGGCATAACAAATACACTCTAGTTCCATCCACTCAGTTGGCCCTTTCAATCTGGAAACTCCAGTTCCGTTAGTCCTATGTTGTATGTCTAAGACGTTTTTAAAGTATTAATTGAATGCCAGAGGATAGTGTTCACTAAGGATGAGTTAGAGAACTGATTAAATTGTTGGCAGGTAACAATGATGACTGTGAATGAGTATAATCAGCAAGTTAAGATATTAATAAATTTCCTGAAGTGGTCTAAACATCAAATGCTTTGGTTGTTTAATATTTAAAAAAAGAACCCATCTGTGCAGTTATATACTGTGCTATTAAAGAGTTAACCAACTCTCTCCTGGCCTAATTTTCCCATGTGGAGAATATCAGCTAGAGATATATTCTTGGCCTCTCTTCTCTGTGTTTACTTATCCCTTCCCTTAGGAGGAAGATTATGTGACTGGTGAATTTTATGAGTAGGATCTGAGCATGCTCAGCTCCTCACATTCTAGCATCTCTTCATTTGCACCAAGCCTGGCCACAAGAAGCATGCTGCATTAATCCTTTCTCTGCCTCATATTTACGAGTTCATCTCCATGGCGGATAACTTGTCCATCCTGTTTGTGATTGGGTGTGTATATCGTCCAATTAAGGAGAATGTATTAGGAAGTCCATTGTAACCATACACTTGGGTTTTCAAATATCGGTTCAATAGTAAGGTAATGTTTGATCATCGTCTTAGGTTTGTATCTTAATTGGCTCTGAAGTCAGTAAAAGAAAAGAAATGTTATTATTTCCTAAAATCCCAGCATGTATGTTAGTATGCATAGTATATATACACACACACATATACATATATACATACATATATGTATATATGTATATGTGTATACACATATACATATATATAATGATAGACGATTATCTACCCCAAATCATGGATGGTTTAAGGGATTCAAGAACAATTTCGACATGGCTTGGTTTTCCCTTTTTCACTGTATTTGAAACCTAGCACCCACATCATTTGTAAAACCACCATACATTCATCGTTCCCAGCAACAGCTGAGGATAGAGAACTTCATATTCGCCAGTATGTTCTCATAGCCTTATTGAGGTGGGTCCTGTGAAGGCTAACAGTGACCTTTTTCATTAATAACATAGGGAACATCTGAAGCTGTTTTCACTATGATGAATTCCCATAGGGTTCTGTTTAATGAAGACATTCACCTCAACGCACTTGTGTGGCAGTAACGTATTTCTAAAATAATAACTCAGTTGCTGTTAATCCAAACAGGACTCAGATCTACCAGCCTTTTTAAGTCTCATGTTTGTTAACAGCGTTTATGACTCCATCACCTTTTCGGTTTGACAAATTTTCTTTTATAAAAAATATTTAGATAATCTCTGCCCTTGCAGATATGCTACATAACCAAATCAGAAAATGGAAAAAAAGCTGTCGCTTTTTTCCCTTGTGTCCAAAAGATTTTTTTCATTCATCCATTTAGTTCCTTAATTCATTCATTGAACAAATATTGTATGTTTATTAGGCGTCAAGCACTATGCTAGATACTAGAAGATAAGAAAGGTCATTGTGGAGAAGGCTGATATAGGAAATAATTATAGCAGTATAATATAATATAAATTGTGTAAAGATATGTGCAAATTACTTCAGGAACTCAGCAGAGGGGGTGATTTTCTTTGGCCAGAAGAGCTTGAAAAGTTTCCAAAAAAGACAAATTGCTATATCCTCTTGAGTTTAGCAATCTTACAATTGATTTTTTATATCAATTGGATTTTGACCAAAGGTCAATTATATAAACAGATACATATGCTAGTGACTGTTTGTATGAGACTTCAATCATGGTGAAGTTATTTATATAAGTAACATGATAAATGTAATTTTAAAAAAAGAGTTACTAAAACCCAGAAGGAATAGGAGTAAGACTGTGTGGCATAGTCCATTTATTTTGGTGTTTGGTCCCCACAAATGTAACTTGGAAAAGACCACATAAAAAACAAAAATTACTTGGGGTGCCTGGGTGACTCCGGTGGTTAAGCGACTTGACTTTAGCTCAGGTCATGATCTCAGTTTGTGGGTTTGAGCCCCCTGTCAGGCTCTGTGCTGACAGCTCAGAGCCTGAAGCCTGATTCAGATTCTGTGTCTCCCTCTCTCTCTCTGCCGCTCCCCTGCTTATGCTCTGTCTCTCAGAAATAAATAAACATTAAAAAAAAATTTTATTAAAAAAGTTACATAATTTTGGTAATGCAAAAAAAAATCTGATTTGGAAATAATTTCTTCCAGAACTCCAAGTCTAATTTACCTACTTGAATAGCAGAATTAGTCTGTGAGCCATTCCATTTGAAAACAGTGATTAATTAATTAATACATACAAAAATTTATTGAACATATATACAGTATATGAAAGAATGTACCAGATTCATGCAGTGGTAGAGAAATAAAATTCCTATAGAGATAAGGCTGATAATATAAAAGACTGAATCAGGCTGTAATAGAGAGTGGTCAACCTCATGGCGAAATGCAGAATGCATACTTTATCCAAAGAAATTAAAATTAAAAAAAAAAAAAGCGGGCAGGTCTTTAACACATTTGTTAAGCAAATCTGGCCCTTCAATTAGTTTGAAACTCCTGGATTCAGGCAATTGAAATACTAGTATGACTCCATCCATCCGTATCCGTGGAGTTCTCAGCCCATTGGAGGAGACAGACCTGTAAACAACTTTGGTGCCATAGGCTTTGCACTGGAAGCTAAGCAGTGCTGTGGAACCATAATTCACCACCTGGTCAAGTCGGGCAGAAGTCCTGAAATGGGTGTTATACAATCACTCAGTCAAGAATTCTACCTGTTATCATGTAAATCATCCCCGTCTTAAACACACTTCAAGTTTTCCCCCCAGTACCATCCACAGCCTACTTTTCTTCATTATATATTCTATTATCATTCACATACTGAAAATCTACTTTCTTTTCTGTAATAATTTCAACTGGATAAAGCTAAGGTTTTTCAGTTATACAAATAAACACCACATACGGACAATATTGCCAACTTCCTTCTCTTCTTTTTCAGTATTTACACTTCTTTTCTTTTTTGGTCCACATGCATTGTCTGGGACTTCCAGAACAATCATGATGTATACGTTTAACTGTGGCCACCTGTGTTGTTCCAGCTTCAATAGGAATTCTACAGATGTTTTCCATGAAGGTGGGTTTAAAATATATTGAAAACTAATTTGGAGGGTGTATACTCAAAAGAATTGAAAGCAGGGACTCAAAGGCATATTTGCACATCAGTGTTCATAACAACATTATTCACAATAGTCAAAAGGTGGAGTCAACCCAAATGTCCATTGATGGATGAATGGATAAACGCCATGTGGTAGTACTATACAGTGGAATATTATCCAGTGGAATATTAAGAAGGAACGAAGTTCTGGCATATGCTAGAGTGAGGATGAACCTCAGAGACATTATGCTAAGTGAGTGAGCCAGACATACAAAGACAAATATTGTGTGACTCCACTTATATGAAGTACCCAGAGTGGTCAAATTCACTGAGACTGAAAGTAGAATGGTGATGATCGGGGGCAAGGAGTACGTGTGTGCGTGTGTGGGGAGGGTAATAAGAAGTTACTGGTTAATGGGTACAGCTTCAGTTTGAGAAGATGAACAAGTTTTGGAGATAGATGGTGGTGATGATTCCACAACAATATGTGTGCACTTAATGCTATTAAATTATACACGTAAAAATGGTAAATTGTGTTATGTATTTTTTATCACAGTAAAAAATTTGGAAGTATTTTTTTTAAGTAAACTTTACTCCAAATGTGGGGCTTGAACTCCAAGATCAGGAGTCGTGTGCTCTACCGACTGAGCCATCCAGGTGCCCCAAGAGTCTGGAAAAGTATTTATAGCATTCCTTATATTCTTGCATAGTGAAAATGACGTAGAGATTAAAGTGGCATCTGTTCCTTGAGGATTAAAAACAATTCACCTGGAAAACATTCTGAAGCTAATTGTCCATTTTTTCTTGACATCTGAAACTTTTCCTTGGATCTGAAACAATTGCCATTTTTTCCTGAGGTTATTGGTCTAGTTCTATCTCCCTTTAAGAGAAAATTTTGGTAACTTGTATTTTCCTAGGAACTAATTTATTTTATCCAAGCTTTATATTAGCCGAAGCATTTCCTTGTAGTTCTTTAAATTGTCTTGGTACATCCTGCTATTTCCCCATTATTTCTTAGTATTTTGTATATTCATGAATTCTCCACAACCCCAATAAAGGAAATAGGCTTGCTATATTGGGTTTTATTTACACACACACACACACACACACACACCCCAGCTACTGTGGTTTTTAGTTCTAATGTTTCCATTTTATTCTTTGTTATATTATATTTCTTTTCTGAGATTTTGTATTTTTTATTTGTTTCAGGTATGTTCACGATTGCTTGTTAAAATATTTTTATGATGGCTGTTTTAAAATCCTGTCTGATAACTCTGAGGTCTGGGTCATCTCCTTTTTGACGCTTGTTGATTTGTCTTTTCTAATTCAAGTTGAGATTTTCCTGGTTCTTTGTATGATGAGTGATTTCACTTATATCCTGGACATTTTGGGTACTACATTGCAAGATTCCATTTCCTCTTTAATCTTTTGTGTAGGTAGTCTTGCATTTGTTAAATGTTGACAATTACAATAGACTACATCCTTAGAAATCCTGTTTTGGCATTTTTTCACTTTTTCATACAAAGAGCTTCTTTGAGAAGCCCCTCACGCTTTGGCTAACTTCATTGTCCACTTGATAATTAGGATAGCAAGGAGAACTACCTTTTATTTCTTTACTGTTCTTATTGAACTTGCAATATCTCTTTCTTTTAAGATCTTCAAATATTATTTTCTTACCTTCTCCCACCAAGGCTGCCCCAGTCCATTTTCAACCAACCCACCTAGTCTAGCTATGTCCTCAGCAGCTAATTAGACAAATAGGTATTTAGCTTTATAATACTCCTGCAAATCTTTCTGAGATAAGAAACCTGTCCTCACCCTCTCTTACCCTCCGTCCTCACTCTATAGGCATCCGGGGTCCCAACTACCTCTCCCAGTCCTCCCTGGGTGCCCTGAACTGCCTTCCAGAGAGGATGTTTGTACTCATACTTGGTTCAGCAACAGCCATTGTTAATTAACTTATTCAGCTTGCTTCTCCTACAGGAGTGATGTAATGGCTTCAAAATACAGGACGGAACTTCTGTTTTTGAGCATTGTGAAATTATTCAACTGGCACAGCAAACACTAAAATCACAGTTCAGTAATGTTCTCATCAACCCTTCGGCTCCAGGCTCTAGAGGAGGAGGCCAGCAGGGCTGCAAGAAGGAAGGAGGGGACAGAGAATGAGAACTCCAGACTGTGAATGGAGCAAATGCACAAGGACCCTGGAATCTCTCCAAAAAGATTGGGAGAAGTATTAAAAAGTCAGTTAGGGGGCATCCGGGTGGGTCAGTTGAGCTTCTGACTCTTGATTTAGGCTCAGGTCATGATCTCACTGTTCATGAGTTCAAGTCCTGCACTGGGCTTACGCGGACGGTGCAGAGCCTGCTTGGGATTCTCTCTCACGGTCTCTCTGCCCTTCCCCTGCTCATGCTCTCTCTCTCTCTCTCTCTCTCTCTCTCTCAAAATAAATAAATAAACTTAAAAAAAAAAGCTAGTTAAATACATATATTCTAGTTAACAACCAAGAACACACCTGGACTAGGTAGGATGTGAAAATGGCCTAGGACAGCTGTAGGTGGAAAAAGAAAAATAATAAAATAATTGTAGAACTTGAAAAAAGAAGAAATGTTAAAAACACTGTGATAACAATAGTAAACAAACAAATGGACAATCTCTCCACTTTCCTAATTTTAAAGTGGACAGTGAAGCCAGCCAAAGTATTGTGCTGGCTTCTTGGAGAGGCTCTCTGGATAAGAAAAAATGAAAAATGCCCAAATGAGATTTTTAACAGTCTGGCATATTGTAATTCTTTTTACCAAACTCATTTTAATATTTGTTAAATAACAATTTATAATATAATTGTAATAATATAATACATAATATAATAAAAATATAATAATAACAACTTAATTTGTTAAATTAATGCTTTTTACTATCATAAAAAGGAACAGTGAGATCGTGTGCTTCATGAGAAAGTTCTAGATTTTATTTTATTTTTTTAAATTAATGCCCATGATCTAGTCATCTCAGTTTGAAGTGTATGATGAGCATTGCCTTGTTTCAGATATGACAGAGGCACCTTCAGATCGAATGTGTAAGCTTAACAGGAAAAGGAGGCTTTTCACTTGGGAAGCTTGGGTCAAAGACGAACTCCTCCCATGCAACCGGCCTCTTGAGTAATGGGTTGAGCAAGGCAAGCCTGTGTGTCTCTTACTCATGTGGGAACTTGTTTTAACTGTGCTTCCCTCATTAGGCAGATCAATGGCCTACGGGTGGCCTAGTGCATGTGTAAATACGACTCCTACATAAGACTTGCCTTACCACCTCCAACCTGTTTTCCGGCTGGCTAAGGGACAGATGACGGAAAGGTAGTACAAAGGGGAGGAGAGGAAAATATTTTTCTGTGAGCAGGAAATGAAGGCCTAAGTCCTTACCAAGTTGAGGGAATGAGGCCTCTGAGCTATAGATGGATGGGTTGCTCTGCTGGGCCCGTGTCTCAGAGACATATGTGCAGTTGTATGCATACAGTGTGTTTATAGGCTTGCACTGTTAGCTCTCCGTGTGCCTCTGTCCTTGTGTCTTTGGTTCTTGTCTCTATTCCACAGGGCATCTCAACATCTGGCCTCTGCCCAGCCCAGCCTGTTTTCCAGGCCCCCTTCCCACTCTCCCGTTTTGTTTCTGCCAGTGGGCTTGGTTATTTGACTGATGAGCTCTGAGAAAATTCTGTTTCTTTCTCCATCAATCCCCCCAAATTCCTCAGAGGCAATCTCTCTTCCCCACTGTGAGAGGCTCTTTAGTCTTTCACTGTCTCTGTCCTTACCAAGCCTGGCTCCCAGAAGATCTGACAAGCCAGCTGGCCCTGAAGAGGCACAGTCTATCCCTCTCCCAAAGTGTTTGCATTTTAAGAGGCAACAAAGCTTCACGTCAACCAAAGCAATCTCTAATTGTGTAATTTCAGGTATCAGTGGAAAGAGACTCTCTTTGCAGGAGTTCGTAGGGAGAGGTTCCCTGTGTGTTTAGAATTTTAATTTAATAGGGGTGCCTGGGTGGCTCAGTCCATTAAGCATGTGACTCTTGGTTTTTGCTCAGGTCATGATCTCATGGTTTCATGGGTTCAAGCCCCACATCGGGCTTCAAGTTAACTGTGCAGAGTCTGCTTGGGATCTCTCTCTCTCTCTCTCTCTGCCCCTCCCCCACTCACACTGTCTCTGTCTCTCTCAAAACAAATAAATAAACTTAAAAAAAGAATTTTAATGTAATAAATAAATCATTTAAAATCCATAAAGTGCGGGTTATAATATCTACACTAAAGAATTTTTGAGGCTTAAAGTGAGATAGCGCATACGCCTAGCCCAGCGTCACAAACGTCTGTCACTGCCACTGTGGGTGCTGTTATTCAGCTTTGCTTCTGCACCAGGCTCTGGGCTCATCAGCGGGAGAGACCACCAGATACAATAACAACAAAACTGTTCTCCAGACCTCCAGGAGTGCAGCCCAAAGAGAAATTTTGCACGCAGACAGCTTAGTTCACTGTTCCCCCAAACATGTTCTTCTATATTACCTCACTCAACTCTCCTTTTTGCTTGGTATGTATACTTTTCTTAATCTCCAAGAGAGTGAGAGATTCCAAAGGAGTTGTCCTAGGTCTACATCTAACTTGGAACATATGTTATTCAAGTGAACATAACTCAAAGGTTATGTATATCACAGCAAAATACTCTCAATACAGATAATTGTTACCAAATTACTGAACTCGGGGCTTTGGGGGAGGAAGACCAAGAGAAAAATCCTCAAAATTTTTTTTCTGAAAGCATGCATTTGAGTTTGGGTTCAGAAAATATGATCACTGTAGGGGCGCCTGGGTGGCTCAGTCGGTTAAGTGTCCGACTTCAGCTCAGATCATGGTCTCATGGTTTGTGAGTTTGAGCCCTGCAGTGGGCTCTGTGCTGACAGCTCGGAGCCTGGAGCCTGCTTCCAATTCTGTGTCTCCCTCTTTCTGCCCCTCCCCCGCTCATATTCTCTCTCTCTCTCTCTCTCTCAAAAATAAATAAAACATTTAAAAAAGAAAGAAAAGAAAACCAAAATAAATATATATTAACACCTGTCCTTTAAATGTTGGTTTTAAGGGGCACCTGGGTGGCTCAGTCGGTTAAGCATCCGACTTCGGCTCAGGTCATGATCTCGCAGTTAGTGAGTTGGAGCCCAGCATCGGGCTCTGTGCCGACAGCTCAGAGCCTGGAGCCTGCTTCAGATTCTGTGTCCCCCTCTTTTTCTGCCCCCCCCCCACTCATGCGCTCATTCTCTCTCTCTCTCTCTCTCTCTAAAATAAATAAAACATTTTTAAAAATTTAAAAATACATGATCTCTATAGATATAATATGATAATAGGAAATTATTTAAATGCTTCTTAAAATTGAGCTTTTATTCATGCTGTCATACTGAAAGAGCCATATGCCAGTCTCTCTCTGCCTGTGTGTGTGTGTGTGTGCACGTGTGTGTGTGTTTAAATGGGGTGGAGGTGGGGCGCCTGGGTGGCTCCGTTGGTTGAGCACCCAACTCTTGATTTCGGCTCATGCTTGATCTCACAGTTGTGGGATTGACTCCCTCCTCAGGCTCTAAGCTGGGCATGGACCTACTTGGGATTCTTTGTCTCCCTCTGACCCTCCCCTGCTCACGTGTGTACATGCACATGCACACCCGCTCTCTCTCTCTCAAAAAAAAAGTCTAAAAAAAATTAAATGGGGTGGAGGTTAGTAGAGGGATACTCAACGTGAGTAGTTAGACAGTGAAATAGGCTCTATGTCATAGTATATCCTCCATAAAGTGAGCATTTAATTAATTCCAGAGAACACCTGTCATTTTAATTATGATTCTGTCAACAAGTTTTAGTACCTATGAGAGGTGCTAAAGTGGAATTATGTCGCCTTCCCTGGCATGATAACAAAGGAGGATGAACTGAATGGTTATTGGCTAACCCACTCTGCTTCCATATGGGACCTGGACACCAGAAGCCAGGATCCTAATTAAATTACATAGTTTGTTCCTACATATTTGATGGGTTTTGTTGCTATTGTGCATGAGATCTAATTTTTCCATTTAGTGGTTAATTCTTTACTGCTAACACAAACCACTATAGTTTCTTGACTCGTTTTGGCGAGCCAAGATGTGATCTTCTCTTAAATATCACTCTAGGGGCGCCTGGGTGGCTCAGTCGGTTGAGCGGCCGACTTCGGCTCAGGTCATGGTCTCGCGGTCCGTGAGTTCGAGCCCCGCGTCGGGCTCTGTGCTGACAGCTCAGAGCCTGGAGCCTGTTTCAGATTCTGTGTCTCCCTCTCTCTGACCCTCCCCCGTTCATGCTTTGTCTCTCTCTGTCTCAAAAATAAACGTTAAAAAAAAATTAAAAAAAAATATCACTCTATTCCTCAGTCTCCTTAAGGATAGAAATGTGACCATGAAGGGGTGCCTCGGTGGCTCAGTCAGTTAAGCAACCAACTCTTGTCTTCAGGTCGGGTCATGATCTCACAGTGCTGAGATTGAGCCCCGTGGCGGTCTCTGCACTGAGTGTGGAGCCTGCTTGGGATTCTCTCCTTCTCTCTGCCCTTCTTCCCCACTCACTCTCTCTCTCTCTCAAAATAAATATACATTTTTAAAAATGTGACCGTTATGGTGGCAGAGGAGGAGGTTCCTTGGGGGTTGGGGGAGCAATTTTCTAGCAAATATGGGGTAGAGGCATCTGGATCTTTCAGTGTGGCATTGGAGGAGCTCTGGAAGTCTGGCCCTGAGTTACCACGGTGACTGAAAAGTGGTGGCAATAGAATCTTCTCTACAGAAGTCCTCCCCACCCTGAAAACACTCACACACGTGTGTGGTTGGGCATTCCTGGATGCATGGCTTCAGGCCCTCTTTCTCCCGCCCTCCCACAAATTCTGTGAATGGCTAATATCTTTTGATATGTTCCTTCTTATTTAAACCAATCCTAGCCCCTTACCTAATCTCTTTGGATTGCTCTGTAGCAGTTAAAAAAGGATTCAGTGGGTTATACACACGGACCTGGACCGCCTACATCATCATTATGCAATAAAAGCAAACACGCAGCCTCACAAATAAAATGTCATATTTCTTCATGCGTGTATACATTTGTAATGCATAGAAAACTCCGCAGGGACCACAAACCCAGATGATAACAGTGGCAGCCTTTGGGGAGGAGAATGGGGGTAGGGAATGGAGTAGGGCAAATGCATGTAGACTTGTGCCTTTTACTCTATGTACTTTTTCTTGGATTTCTACAAGAACATTTACAGGTATTGCTTATGTAGCTAACACAACAAAATGAAACAAAGAGAGAAAGGAAAATCAGTGGGCAGATTGTAGCAATTAGAGGGCAGGAGTCTCCAGCTTATTATCAGCTTGATTCCACTGAACTAATATTAGAAGCATTGTACCATGTACCACATGCCGCATGGATGAAACTTGACTAAGGGAGGGTCCTCCTGCTCTCAGGGGACTGGACAAGCAGACACACAAACAGATAAATACTATACAGCATTGTAAGTGGAAGGATAGCAATACCAGAGGTGTCGTGGGAGCCTCTGCTGGGTTCCTCCTACCCGACTCCAGGAAGAATGAAGGGAACACGGCAAAGACTTCCTTGAGAAGGTGACACGACTCTCCAAGAAGAAGTTAAAAGAGGGGAAGGAAGGACTCAAAGTGTGTGTGAGGTGTTCTACGAAGGGTGAGCGGGACGATGAGTTCCCTCCAGCTCGTACTCGGCGAAGCTGTTTTTACCCACCACGTGGACAAGACAGCTGTAAAGCAAGGCATGTCAGAGAGAACTGTGAACTGGAGGCATGTTTAGATTGTAAATTCTGAGCCCAAACGATCACTGGACAGCACAGAGAGTTCCCAAGGCCAACTGGGGGACAGCTGTCTCCATCACCGGGAGTAATGCAGAAACCAAGAAGCTTCCTGGGGCGGCACTGTCATTGCTACCACCGGCGTCTTTTCCAAGCAGGGTGTGGGCACTTCCTAAGAGTTTACCCTCTACACTGTCGAGGCCTTTGTGCAGGATCACGTCATGTAGGCTCTGATGGGCAAACCAGCCAATGCTTTTCTGCCCCACACCTGGGGCTTTGTCCCACCTTCCTGCTCTCGTCTACCTTATTCCTCCCTCTCATGGTTCCTACTTGGTGGCCTCAAACTGCCTTTCAGTGGTCAGGACCTCCCCAAACCTGCTTAACCATTCTTCCCGGCTTCCGTTCAAATATCCAGACTTTACCCGTGCCTCAGAAGCCAGTCTTTGGCACTACTGGTCTGAATTTTCTTGGTCTACCTAAGAATTGGAGCCAGTCTGATAAAGTCAACCTGCCGATGGGAGGATGATGGCTTGATGTGTTTGTTATTCTCTCCAGGTGAGAGATTCATATTTTAACCAAGTCTCCAGGGCAAGTAATCTCTCACCGCAAAGAGGGACACGGACATGTGGGAAATTCAATCACCGTATCCCCTTCTCCTGCCATCCTGGTCAAAATTAACAACCTGGGCCCTGCACTGGCTGTTCTAGGTCATTCTTTTGTCCAGTCCACTGAGGTCCCTGTGTCTATTTCTGTACCAGTTTGTAAACTCCATGAGGGCAGCGCTCCGCATGAGCCTGCAGTAGCCGAGCTCAGGGAAAGTTGGCTCGAACTCATTCATCCAACACATCTTCATGGAACTCCGACTGCGAGCAAGATACCGCTAGTTCTGGAAACAAAAAGGGGACCTGCTCTGAAGGAGCCAGTCCACTGTGTGCAAAATAATTCTGCTTCCTGATTTTGAAGGGTTACATCCAATGAGTGAGAAGAGATGATCCAGGCATAAATAAACCCACCCCAAAAGCCAGACGCATATAAATAGCAGTGCTTCCCACATTGCACTAACAGCTCAGCTGAGTGAACTATATGGCCACGTTCCAAGACCCTGATATTGGGAGGAGAACAGTCTTATATTTGAATACAAAGGGTTCCCCCCCCCTTCAAGTTTTCTATTTTATTATGAAGGTTTTGACCAGTAAAGAGCCAAAATAGAAAATATATTCAGACCACCTGGATTCAGCGATTGTTAAGCACGCTGGCCTCTTTACTTCATTTCTTTTTTATTTTTTTAAATAGGGAAATAAAGACTGCATATCGAGTCATAAGTCCTTTAAACTTCTTCCTAATTCGGTTCTCCTGACTTTTTTCCAAAGGTCACTATTCTTCTCAAGTTACTGTGTCTCCCTCTGTTTATATTTTTAATTCTCTCGCTCCATTTAGGTGGCCCAATAAACATGTATGGACTTGGTTATGTTAAAGTTCACATGAGTGCATTCATACTGTGGATATTTTTTTGCAAAAAGCTTTTCTAGTAAACACTTTAATGACGTTACGATATTTATTTGTTGGATAAATTTCATTTTACTTGCCCATTCATACACTGATAAACATCTGGCTTAATTCTGATTTCTTGTATCTCTTAGAAGTGGAATTTCTGGCACAGAGGGCATAGGCATGTTTAGTTAAAATGGGTGGTGAATGATGTATTTTTTTTTTTAAATAGTTTTTCTGTTTTTTATAACTACTTATATACCTTTTCTCATTATGTCTATTTTTATTCTTCTTATTTCAGAAAATTCCATCAAGGCCTCATGCATTATCAATTAAAAGCAAAGTTGCACACATTCAAGTACTGTGTCAGAATATTCCCAATTACCTCCATTCCTTTTGAATAACAAGGTCACCTCATTCAGCCACTCTCTGCCTATCTGGAATCTGTCAACATCTTCACTAGGACCCTGTGCGTATCAGCTTGAAATTGTGTACTGGGAAGAGTGCCAGGGATCTGAATAGTGAGATATACAGGAGGATCTCAGGAAAGGATTAGCTCGTGGTATCATGACTCGCTCCCATATTAGGTGACTTCGTTACCTCCAAACGTTACCATTGCCAAAAAAATTCTTTCAAAACTGCTCAATTTTTGCAATATTAGTCTACTGCATGGTCATTTGATATTTAAAATAAAAATTATTAAACATTTTCTAGGGATTAAACAATGTTTCAGGTTCTTTAAATTCATTAAATCTCTTTTTTTTTTTTTTAATTTTTTTTTTCAACGTTTTTTATTTATTTTTGGGACAGAGAGAGACAGAGCATGAACGGGGGAGGGGCAGAGAGAGAGGGAGACACAGAATCGGAAACAGGCTCCAGGCTCCGAGCCATCAGCCCAGAGCCTGACGCGGGGCTCGAACTCACGGACCGCGAGATCGTGACCTGGCTGAAGTCGGACGCTTAACCGACTGCGCCACCCAGGCGCCCCTAAATTCATTAAATCTCTTAATCTTTACCATAACCTTTAGACATAGGTATCCTTTATATCCTTTTCACCAGGGGAATATGGATGTTGGGCTGAGGTAAGTAACCTTCCCAGGATGACACAGGCAAGAAATGGCCGAGGCAGGATTTCAAACCAAGTCTCGTGGGGCTCCAGAACCCACAGTGTTGGACAAAGAGAAATGACACAGATTTTCATCTTCAGAAAAATACATAAAACTCTTTCCTGCCAAAAGTAAGAACTTGAATCTGATCAAAAGAAAACAAACCAAATTGAGAGACATCCTTCAAAACAATTGAAATATACTCTTCAAAAATATCAATGTCATGAAAGACAAAAACTGAGGAGGTATTCCAAATAAAGGGAGGCTAAAGACACATGACAACTAAATGTAATGCATTATCCTGGGTTAGAAGGGAAAAGATGCTCTAAAAGTGTTAGGGGGATAACTGGCAAAAGTAAACACAGGGGGCACCTGGGTGGCTCAGTCGGGTAAGCATCTGATTCTTGTTTTCTGCTCAGGTTATGATCTCATGGTTCATGGGTTTGAGCCCTACATTGGGCTCTGTGCTGACAGTGCAGGGCCTGCTTGGGATTCACTCTCTCCCTCACTCTCTGCCTCACCTCCCCTGCTCATGATCTCTGTCTCAAAATAAAAAAATAAACTTAAAAAAAATTAAACACAGCATGTGTTTTAGATAATAGTATTAAATCAACATTGAACTTCCCAAATTTATCATAGCCTTTATGATTGCTAAAGAAAATACCCTTGTTCTTAGGAGAAACATCTTTTTCATTATTAATAGTACTGATTACTTCTAATATACCCACAGATGACTTGTAATTCTTCTTCTATGAATATGCCATTGTTATCTTTTGGCAATTTAAGAATGAGAGCATGGTATGACTACATTGATTTCAATTTATTTTGTTTTGTTTTTAACTGAACATAATTGCATGCATATTGAGTGGATCACTGAATCAGGGAAAGAATTGGAACAACCAGCCTGGAGGAAGAAGGAATTGACATTTGACAATGTCATTTTTAAGGATTTGGTGGGTTTCTTCAGTATGATCACCCTGCCCCTTAATCATTAACCATTCTCTATAAGGGCCATGAGTTCATTCTGCCTCATTAAATGCCAATTATACTCTTAGTTTTTAAATGTGGCATTTGTGTCTAAACTCAACTGCCAAGTTATATTAAAAATGCATTAGCTTGCTTTTAATTTAAGACCTACAGCCTTCAGCTAATTTAGGGGCAAAAGGGAGAAAACCCCATTATAAATTTTTAAATTAAATTGCTGCAGTAGGGGAGGGAAAATAGGGAAGGCCTTTAGGCCCTATAATCTTTTGAGACTCAATCTGAGGAGGAGTCCTACGTGAGGCCCTCCCCAGATGCTCAGATCTGGCTGTCAAGGCCCCTCCTTGATAGTCAAGTAGTTTGGCACTTGCTTATGACATCTGATTATTTTGTCAGGGGCAGTCACTAGTCTCTGTCTCCCCCGTGAACTATATGGATCTCAAGGAAAGATCCTGGGTCAAAGATATTTCCTTTGACCTCTAGTGTCCAACCTAGTTTTTGGCACACAGAAAGAGGTCCATAAACATGTAATGAGTGAATCTAAATTGCATTTTTTCAAAAGAGCATATCCAGGGACACCTGGGTGGCTCAGTCAGTTAAGCGTCTAACTCTTGGTTTCAGCTCAGGTCACGATCTCACAGTTCACAGCTTCGAGTCCCGTGTCAAGCTCTCCTCTGGCAGCACGGAGCCTGCTTGGGATTCTCTCCCTCTGCCCTCTCCCCACTTGTGTGCGTGCTCTCTCTCTTTCAAAATAAATACATAAGCTTAAAAAAAAAAAAAAAACCAAACATATCCATGTGTGTTTATATGCATCTCTGTCGTATCTAAAAGTCAGGGTCTGGGGCGCCTGGGTGGCTCAGTCGGTTAAGCGTCCGACTTCAGCTCAGGTCACGGTCTCTCGGTCCGTGAGTTCGAGCCCCGCGTCGGGCTCTGGGCTGACGGCTCAGAGCCTGGAGCCTGCTTCCGATTCTGTGTCTCCCTCTCTCTCTGCCCCTCCCCCGTTCATGCTCTGTCTCTCTCTGTCCCAAAAATAAATAAACGTTAAAAAAAAAAAAATTTAAAAGTCAGGGTCTGAGCAATCCATCCTGCTTAACCCTTAATTTTAGATAGAATTCGAATAAGCTCATCTAGTTTCCTACCTACAGTAGGGAAAAAAAAAACTGAAAGAAACAAAAACAAAAGAGGGAATGTAGTCTGCTTCTAGAAGAGAGAACATTCATGGCAGCAATAAGTGAAAGACCAACAGAGATGAGGGAAAGAAAATTAGGAAAAGTGTGAGTCTGGAGATATTTCCTGTAACTGATATCGAAAAGGACAATGTCGATTCACCAAAAAATGATTCAAGTACTCCGGGGTACTCCCCATGCTCAGATTCAGCAGGCAGAGAAAAATCTGTGTGTGAAAGTTAAAAGAACTTTTAATTGTTTTTAAAAGAACATTTAACATTCGTTTATGTTAACAAACATAGAACATTTAAATTGAACCAACATAGAACATTTAAATCAAACATTTAATTGAACAATTAAACATTGACATTTAAATAGAACATTTAAATTTTTTTTTTTTTTTGACATATCATCCCTGTCCAAAGTTTAATAGATGGGGAACTGCTATATGTGTTTTTTATTAATCGTTGTTTTTCCTGGACACTCGTATGGTCCCTGCTTTTAATTTTAAAGAAGATAAATGAGAACATTCTGTATTTCTCCTTTCCAAAATGATCCCCAAAATGAATTACTTTCGTGGCCCTAGACCAAGTTTGGTCAGAAAGGAAACACGACTTTCCTCAGGCACCTTTGCCACCTCCTGAGAGGGGACAAGACAGGCAGGCGTTATCCTTCCCCTCCCCCAACACACACCCGCTGCGTAAACACTGCACCAGCCTGCGTGGCAGAGTTAGGTCAGAAAACAGGGCCTTCTACCCCTTCATCCTCCTCCTACGCCACTAGCTCCCAGCCTCCTGGACTTCCTGAAGGGGTAACATCCTGGGGACAAGCAGCCTTTGTCAGTCTCCGCCTTGACAGGAAAAAAAAAAAAAAAAAACCCTCCAGGGCGTCACTGGAGTAATGGACACAGAAGCATCAACACATGGCCGCAGAGCAGTTCATCCAGCTTCCCAGAGGGCCTCATGGGAGCCTCCGCCCGCATTTCCAGTGCAGCACAGCATGATCCTTGGCAAGGCGTAACTTTTCAGAGCTCAGAAGCAGCTGTCCCGGCCACCCAGTTCCCATTCCTTCAGCCAGAGGCCTTTGCAGGACTCCCTGCCTCTGGTGTCCAAGGCTTGCAGCCTTCCAGAGATGCCCCCAACCCAGCACTCCTGCTGGCTAGTTCACACCAGGCCCCCACCGCTCTCAGAGCCCCAGGAATTGGGGGTGGGGGGGGTGCTTGACAAGCTCCTTGAGTTCCGCCCAGTTTCTCAGGGCTGGGCCCCACTCTGAGGAATCCAGCCTCTCTCCTTTGCCAGAGCTCTGTGCACTGTGGTGAGGGAACCGCTGGGCCGTAGCTCAGGCCTTGGGATCAGACTGTGTCAGCGAAGACGTGAGGATAGAGAACGGGAGATCGTCACATGCCCCCACGTCCAAGCAGTCCTTAGGATTAGAAGCACCGTGGTGGCCTGTTCTTCGGTACTTTTGAAAACTAAGAGCTGTGTGACTAGATACTTATATAGTCTAACGCTTGCCCTTTAATAGCTACTTTTCAAAATAAACAATGGAAACCGTGTAAGCACGTTGCAAGTCTCCATAGGATTTTAGAAAATTGGGGCATTTCATGTAACTTTGTAAATGTATTGCTTCGGTAAGCTTTCATTTATTTTGAGAGGGAGAGAGAGTGCGAGAGCAAGCAGGGGAGGGGCAGAGTAATCCCAAGCAGGCTCTGCACTGCTGGCACAGAGCCCGACCCTGGCTCGATCTCACAAACCGTGAAACCATGACCTGAGCTGAAATCAAGAGTCGGACGCTTCATCTACTGAGCCACCCAGGTGCCCCAATACAACTTTTTATATTGCTTAACTCAGTGAGTAAAGAGGTTCAGAGATTAGAATACATCTTTGGAAAATATGCTCACCAGAAATCCAGCATCTGCTTTACTAGAAGAAAGAGTTTCTGAAAACGGACAAAATGGTAGATGTGAAGAGAGGGAAGACATGGGCAGGAATGGGATATGATGTTTGCTGACACTAAAATCCCATTGGCAAAAAATGCCCCAGGGCCTACAAATCGGTCACTTTGTTCCTGTCCAGTGCTGCCACACAGGGCCATCTGCAAAGTGCAAGCCGTCCTTAGGCAGGCTCAGTATCTGTGCTGTGTGGTCAGGTCATGGCGAGGGTCTAATACACTGGCCAGTCTTGGGAATACTGAGCCACCAAGAGTCCTATATATATGATGATACCCAGGCCCACCTGACAAAAATGGTGATGGGGACATTTGTTATCTGGGCCAGGACACTGGGATTAGTATTCCAGATACACAGAAAAGAACAAGGCTGCCCCGATCCCCAGGGGTAGAGAGTTATCCAGGGCAGCAGGGATTTACCGGGAGAGGCCTAAGCCTGAGAGACTCATAGAATGTCATGGGGGGAGTGCTTTTGAGTGTGACATCACAGGGCAACCGGGAAGATGAAAAGCATAGGCTGCCGGAGGACATCAGTGCCCCACTGGCAAAAGCTTGACTGCAGTAGGAGGGGATGAAGCCAATAGAAACCACAACGAGAGACTAACACGGGGCAAGCCTCCCGATGATCTTACTGGAAGGCCTGAAACTGCTCATGGCTGCCAGTTCCACTCCCGGTTAGGTAACCCTCTGTGGTTAAGCTGAGTTGAGTTGGTTTTCTGTCACGTACAACCAGAATGAACTGACAGACTTGGTAGTTTTTTGATATCATGTATTTCCTCATACTTATGTGAGAAGAACCACAGAAAGGAGAGCTTATAACTCAAAAACTGCTGGAGAACAGTACTCTAGAATATTGAGAAACAGCATAAGAGGACTGCGGGAGTAAGGGCCATTATTTCCATGATATAATTTGTGTTGTAAATAATAATGACAGCTAATTACGTCTATTACAAAAAGGATACTCTTCTGACTGCCTTTATGTATGATTTCATTTCACTCTCCCCAAAACCCACTGAGGTAGGTGCTAATATCATTGCCCCCATTTTTCAGATGAGGAAAACCAAGGAATAGAAAGATGAGTAACTTGCCTGATGCTACCCAGCTAAGAAATGGAAGACCTACGGTCCAGACTCCAGGCAGTCTGATTCCCCACCCTTAACCACTACACACATGGTCACTCTTTAAACATAAAGGAATTTGCTAGCATGACTGGTGGCTTGGAAGTCCTGCTTGTAAAAAGTATTATAAATGTTGTGCTTCCTTTGATCTATTGCATTATTCTCTTAATGACTGATTCCCTTGGATAGCTAGCCACATATGAAAATGAAAGTCGAAAAAGCAAAAGCCTCTGAATTACATTTGTTTGCGTTGTAAGATAAAGAACTGTACACTATTTCATTCATTCACGTAAAAAAATCTTTAAATGTTTTCAAAAAGTTTATGAGAGAGAGAAAGACAAAGCAGGATAGGGACAGAGAGAGACAGGAAGAGAGAGAGCGTCCCAGGCAGGTTCTGCACCAGCTGAACCTGAGCCCGACGTGGGGCTCACCCACAAACCGTGAGATCGTGAGCTGGGCCAAAACCAAGAGCTGGATGCTTAACCGACTGAGCCATTCAGGCGCCCCAGCTTAAAAATTTTTTATAACAAAGCCCGTGAAAATTGTCAAAAGAGAAAACACAAACAGAATTTACACTTGGGTCTACATCTTGGCCACTAATAGGAAGAGAAATATGAGGAAGGAAAAAGCAGGTAATATTAGTTGAAAAAGGGACCAGGACAAACTAAAAAAATATAGAAAGAGATTGAGACAGCAAGGCAGAGAAAAGCAGATATTAAATTATGGGAAAAAAAGGAATATACCCTTGCAGACTAGAGGCACTGGCAAAAAGGCAAAGTCAGAGAGAGAGGGAGAGAGCAAGCCACAGGAAGACAAAATACTACCCACCGAAATAGAGCTAGATTGTCAGTTCCCTGAGGACAAGTGTGTCTATTTCGTTTGCTGCTAGTTTCCCTGGAGCCAAGCACAGTGCCTGACAGAGAGTAGACACTCAAGAAATAACCGTTGTCTGAATACATGAAAAAGTGAGACAAAGAAACACACAGAAGACAACAGATAGGAAAGAAGTCTGGGTAGTCATTAAGTGTATAGAGTATGGAGTCGGGTGGATCTGGTTTCAGATCCTGGCTTCGTATCTTCAGATTTGCATGATTTGGAGTAATATGCCCGCTACTTTTAATATTCCTGCGTTTCAGTTTCTTCCTATGTAAAAGTAAGGCCAGGTTCCAGATACTTAGCTCTTTTTCCTCTTCAAACCAGCCCTCTGTACTCTGCTCTGCAATGCTGGGGCTACGACTACATTTCGGCTCTGCCAGCTGGCTGAGAAGGAGGAAAGGGCTTGTTCCTGCTTCCTGTTCCTGAGAGCTTCGTTTTCCCCCAGGCTTCTTCACCACAGCCACAGCAATTCTTTTATACAGTTTGCAGTTCTCCCAGCTTCCCTGGGCCCCCCTCAGGTACCCCCGTGCCAGCACGGGCCTAAGGTTTGGGTCTGAGTTCGCCTCCTCCACATTCCTAAGTTTGAATGATTCCAGCCTCTTCTCTTTGCTCCCCTAGCAGGGGTGGTACCTGCTTCCTACAGATACTGCCTCCTGGATACCTTAGAGTTCTCTCCTTACTCTTTTAGTTACTAGTTACCAGCTTTATACCTGGTTAACAAGTCTTTCTGTTCCATTTTCTATGTTTATTTTTTTATTATTTTTTTTAATGTTTATTTATTTTTGAGAGACACAGAGACAGAGTGCCAGCAGGGGAGGGGCAGAGAGAGAGAGGGAGACACAGAATCTGAAGCAGGCTCCAGGCTCCGAGCTGTCAGCACAGAGCCCGATGCAGGGCTCGAACTCATGAATGGTGAGATCATGACCTGAGCTGAAGTCGGATGCCTAACTGACTGAGCAGCCCAGGCATCCCCCCGCCGCCCCCCTCGCTTTTCTATGTTTAAATAACTAGCATGGTTTCTCTCTCCTGCCTGGACCCTGATTAAAACAGGATAGTAACACCTACTTCATGCAAGTGTGAGACTAGATCCCTAATGTGCTTAGAATATTGCCTGACTGCAGTTAAGAACTCAGTGAACTATATAATATAGAGAGACACAGCAGAACATTAAGCCATTAATACTGGAGATGGCAGAAATGGGCTTTCATGGCGCAATACCTTGATTTTATGACCTTTGAGGACTTTGACAGGTGAGCTCTGCCTTTACAGCTACAGGTACAGATAAAGTATCCAAGTCAGATCCCATATGTCATTGAATCTAAGATACCATTGATTGTCACACACATCATTAATTCTGTGCATGACTAAGAGAATTACTAACTACCCAATTAAACTATGGTATATTATAGATCATGGGGCTTATTTTGATATTAGAAATACTAAAATGTGAAAAAATGTATACCTTTGAATTGATGAAATATAGTATTTACATTGAACCGTGGTGAATTTTAGGTAACACTTGGATGAATCTATAGTCATTCTTTATCCCTTCCTCTCTAGTAGCAACACTAAACACACACACACACACACACACACACACACACACACAAACAGTTAGGAAAAGTGAGGAAGAAGAAAACCATTTCCTGGTCCTGTGTGGATCCTTATTCAAGGGTCCCTGAGGAAGCCAAGAGTTGGAAACTGGCTCCCACGAATAAATCTTTGATTTGGTTTAGTCTGCCTGTTTTGACCAAGAGCTAACCTCCCTCACCCAGCAAAGCCTTCCAGAGTATTCTGAGCAAAGTAAGCTAGCGCACAAACCACAGGCAAATCTGAAGTTTGCTTTCTGTTCAAACGGAGCAGGAATGAGAGCCTAAAGTGGAAAGTGCCCTCACTTATTAGCATGACCGGTGGTCTGAACTAAAATTATCCTGTGCTCAGAACACCCTGCGGGCTTTTATGCATCAAGCTTTTTAAAGCTTCAATCCAAATATGTTTTGGAGTATAGTTATAATCAGAAAAACAAGTAATGCAAAAATAACTCTTTATGAGTTCATGTATTTCCTGCCCCAAATAAGTTCTCACTGTAGCTGGCCCTGCACAGCCCCGATCACGTGGTGAACAGCCTGGGACTGACTCCACATCACGCGGGTTCAACACTGCCTGTCTCTGTATCAAATCAGTGACCACAAGAAAGTGATGAGTGGCTGGGCAGAGGGCAGAGAGAAAGATAGGTGAGAGACATATTGGCAGTTGAAAGAGAATGAGGGCTAGGTGAAAACTCTCCAGACAGCTTTCATTGGCCACGGTTGCTATTCTTTAGTTTCACCCACTGGTCAAATGGTGGGGGCAGGGGGGGCGGGGGGAGCTGCTGTCTGTCTCTTTCCACCCTCCATCCTCTGACTTGGTCTGAAAGTGGAAAATTGCCACAGGGCCTGAAGCCTCTTCTAAAGCTCTGTGCACTCTGTTGGCAAACGCTTGTTTAATAACCCTTGCTATGCTTCTCTGTCTTAACTTCCAAATCTGTGCCTGGGATGTGTGAAGAGGAAAATTCAGTCCTGACACATAAGAATATCAGAAAGGGGAAGGTATGGGCTGCCCAAAGAGGAGGAAAGGGATTCCATGGGACTGTGGAAGTGCTTGCTTCATGGAGGTAAGATTCTCTCTCAGAACCCCTAAACAAATTGCTGAAAAGAATATAGAGAGGAAGTGTAGAGAGGGAATTAGATTAATCAGGTGCTGCATCATGTGCCCTGTTTATTGCACACTCACTGTATAACTAGCATTGTGCTAGACACTAGGGATACAAAGACAAGTAAGAGAGTTCTAGCCTCTAGGAGCTCCCAGTCTAGTCAATGTGTAAACAACCCAATACTTCCCCAAAGTAAAAACCAAGTTGAAGAGTCAGGGCCCGCAGAAATAACAAAGGAGGAAGTGAATTAAGAGGCAATGACCCCAGGACCTTTGCACCTGTTCTTCTCCCTCAGCTAGAAGCTGTCTCTGGAGATATCCTTGTGGCTCACTCCTTCAGTCATGCTCAGAAAAAAGCCAGCATCAGGGAGGAAAGAAAGTTAGATGAATCTGTAGGGTTTGTAGCATCCCTGGGACCTTCTGATCCAACCAAATGTACCAAATCTCTTACTGTATTACTCACCAACTTTGCTCACAGTACTTTCCTCATATGTGGGTCAGCTTTCCTCCGTACCAAATCTCTCATAGATGGTCAGTATTTCTAAATAACATGTGTTCTGCGATAAGCCCCTCACAGAAACCTAAGTCAAGCCCTCTCCTTGTTACTCAGTCACCAATCAGGGTCCCCCTGTGCAGTAAAGACATGGCCCCCTGGAGCTCCAGGCTGCAGCGTAGTAGTGGAGGTCAAGGGCAAGGCTGTGCTATCGCTGGCTGGCATGGCTCATGAGAACGGGTGATTAAAGTCTTAAGAATTTTACAAGCCAGCTGATGACATGTTGGTGGCTTAAAGTCAACCGTGGTGTGATTATTCAAACCATCCAAACCAGCCAATGGTACATATCACGGCTCCTTTTTCTCCTGTAAAGCCAGTTTTGAACATTTACTAGCACACCATTGCCAAGGACGATCCTTCTGGGTTTTGCAGGGAACAGCTCTGAGCAAATGGTTCCATTAGCGAGAATGAGACAACACGTGTGGAAAGGGACAGAGAACAGCACCCTCCTTGACCCTAAGCAAGGACCAAAGTCCTCACAGGCTCCATGCTCACCAACTCCCCAAGGGAGGGGCTGGCAAACTTTCTGTAAAGGGCCAGAGTCAGTATTTTCAGCTTTACTGGCCATCTGGTCACTATTGCTACTGTGCAAGTCTGCCTTTGTAGCACAAAAATAACCGTAGATAATATGTAAACATTTGCTGTGGCTGTATTCTGACAGAATTTTATTTATGGACACTGACATTTGAATTTCATATCATTTTCACATGTCACAAAATATCATTCTTCTTTTGATCTTTGTTCGGCCATTTCTAAATGTAAAAACCACCCCAAGCTCGCAGGCTGTACAAAATCAGACAGCAGGCAGGATTTGGCCTGTGGGCTTGTAGTTTGCCTAACACTGTCTTGGGAGAGAGGTGACCCCCATGTCTCAAAGAATAGTGGTGACAATTCTCATTATTGACAAGTTTTTGCACCGAGTGCCAGCCTAAGAGCTTTATATGCATTTGCTCACTTAATCCTTAAAGCAGTCCAAAAATAAATAACATTATTAAGGCTGAGAGAAGAAAAATAGCATGGTCAAGGTCACACAGTGGGAACATGGCAGAGCCGGCTAAGGATTTGGACTCATTTTTGCCTCATTTAAAGTCTGTGCTCTCAGCCTCTGCTGCCCCAATTTGAAATCCTGGGTCTTGTGTGCAGGAAATAACCCTGATCGTTCGCCCGCAGCTCATACATTTATCCTCCTTCAGCCATCGCTTGCAGCCAGCCCATCTTTCTGGAACCACCCTTCTCCGCATTCACGGGTCCTAGAAGTCATCCGGTCAACTTGCCTTAGGACGGGCCAAGGCACATTTATAACTTTATCTTTTATAAAGAACTCCATAAAATGTGCACATAGGTTGAGTAGCACTTGTAACTTCTTTCCAAAAATCAGCCTAAAAAGAGGCACCTGGGTCACATGAGGATCCACGTGGAGCCCTGGGCTGGACTTCACCCTCGACTGACACAAGAGCAAGTGCAAGCTGACAAATGTCTTCTCCAACTCAGGAGCTGGCAGGACAAAGCCAGGAGCTCTGTTTTGACCATTTTTTAAATAAGGCACAGAAAATTAACTCTTGAGAGGACAGTGAGTCCTGGAGGGAAAAAAATTATTTAGTGTGTGGTGTGGTGTGTGTGTGTGTGTGTGTGTGTGTGTATTTATGGAAGTAATATCCTGAAATGAAAAAAACACACAAATTATAAGGTTAAATTATTTCTGGGAAATTAAATGTCATAATTTCTGTAATTATCTCACTACTTCAGTAAAAAAATCTGATGAAGCGTGTTAATATTGTTAGCTCTAAGTGAGACGTTTCATTGTTCACCAAAAAAATTTAAACCCCTTAAAACAAATAGCATGATTGAACAAGAGACAGATTTTTCAAGAACAAAAATACGTTGTTTACCTCAAGTTCTAAGATAAATCAGAGGGATGGTGACCTAGGTGCAGTTGAGCGGTGTCCTGACAATGATTTTCCAGTTTAGGTCAGCCCTGGCCACAGACGATCCTTCACTTGGCCATTAATTTTACTCAGCTTTGAAACAGGCCCAATCTATCCTTGCCAGTAAAACTCAGAAATCCAGGCACACGTTTAAAGGGAAATTTAGTTCAACCTTGAAAACGAGGATGAACAGATACTGGCTTATGAAGAAAGTTGATGTGTCCCCTTGGGAAGCTAGCTCTTTAAATAATAAAGTGCCCTCCATGCCTGCTTAACCTTGAAAAAGGTCAAGCTACTGGTGATGGAGCCCAGGCTTCAAAAGAAGAACCAGATGTCAGAATGGGAATGATCAAGAAGACTGATACTGATGATGCCAAGTGCTGGTGAGGCTTTGGGGAGGGAGGCACATGCATGCACTTTGGATGGGAGTGTACATTGATGGAACCTTCCTGGAGAAAAAATTGGCAACATGTAGAAAAGCCTGTTTAAAAGTCTCTACCTTTGTGGCCTCTGGGTGGCTCAGTCAGTTAAGCCTTTGACTTGGGCTCAGGTCATGATCTTGTGGTTCACAAGTTCAAGCCCCATGTCAGGCTTGGGCTGACAGCTCAGAGCCTGGAGCCTGCTTCAGATTCTGTGTCTCCCCCTCTCTGCCCCTCCCCCGCTCACGCTCTGTCTCTCTGTCTCTCCCTCAAAAATCAATGAACATCAAAAAAAAATTTTTTTTTAAGTCTCTGACTTAGAAGTCCCACCCCTAGAAATTAGCCCTAAGGAAATAACTGGATAAACGTGTTAAAATAAACAAACGGGGCACCTGGGTGGCTCAGTTGGTTGAGCGTTTGACTTCGGCTCAGGTCATGATCTTGCAGTTTGTAAGTTCAAGGTCCACAACCCGCTAGCTGCTGTCAGTGCAGAGCCGGCTTTGGATCCTCTGTCCACCTCTCTCTCTGCCCCTCCCCCACTTACATGCTGTCTCTCAAAAATAAATAAACCTTTAAAAAATTAATTAAATAAACAACAGGATGTTAATTACCAGAGAGTTTATAGTACTGATAAATTGGAAATGACCTGAACATTTATCAGTAGGAATTTGGTTACATAATTATGACATCAATACAATGAAAAGTATGAAGCCATGCACTAGAATGATATGGCTCTATGTTTGTAAACGTGGAAAAAGAGATGTTCATATACTAGTAAGTGGAGGAAAACTGGGTCCTCAGATTCTACTAGGGAGAGGCGCACGTATGTAACTAGAGAGGGTTCTGGAAATAGTGATTCGGGAGCTGTGGCAAGACAACAATGTCAATTTCAATATCAACCGCAGTGCTAGGAGTGGACAAAGGAACATTAGACACCTGTCTTTGTTGAGGAAACTCCAGATACATCCCAAGAACCAGAGCCGCACCGATGTGACATCAAGATCCAGACTAAAAGCAGGAGTCACGTCAACATTTCTACATGACAAAGAGACCGGGCCCTGCCAGGATGCCACATTTGAATGACTGAGCAGGCTAGACCTCAGCATCTGCAGCAAGAGAGAGAGATCATTCACAGCGACCTCCTGGAGCTGAACCAGATGAGCCGGCTGCAGTGATGGCTTGTTTTGCCAAATTCCTCTGAGAGCTGGACAGAAGCATCCGCTGGGAACTCAGAGTCGTCAAGCAGCCGCCATAGCAAAGACTGAGCAAGGGTGACCATCAATGAAGAAGAAACAAATCTAAAACACTTCAAAGTATCTCTGCAAGCCATATGATTACAGGTGACATCAGGAATGGACACAACAGACAGACAAGCCCGGCAAGCGGTGCCCCAGACAGGACAGAGAGGCTGACAAGCATTTTTTGTTTGCTTGCTTTCAAATCTTCCATTCAGTGACATCAATAGTCTCTGAAAGCCCTCTCCCTTATTTTACTTACAAATTAATTTATGTAGGGGCGCCTGGGTGGCTCATTCGTTTGAGCGACCAATTTCGGCTCAGGTCATGATCTCACGGTTTGTGAGTTCGAGCCCCACGTTGGGCTCTGTGCTGACAGCTCAGAGCCTGGAGCCTGCTTCAGATTCTGTGTCTCCCTCTCTCTCTGCCCCTCCCCCACTCATTCTCTCTCTCTCTCTCTCTCTCTCTCTCTCTCTCTGTCTCAGAAATAAACATTAAGCAAATTTAAAATAAAAAAATTAATTTATGTAATAAGCTACATTATTACATAAATTAATTTCCATTTACCCCTCCATCCCCACCCCCATGCTCCTTTCACCACAGGCAATCATTTTAATGTGTTTAGTGTGGATATTTTAATTGCAAGTGTTTTGCAAAACATGTAACGTTTTGTGTTCACGGATTTTCAACTTACATCAATGGTTATGTTGAGCATCACATTCTGTTTTCTGCCTTTTCCACTCAACATCAGTGTGGCTATATGTTGCCAGATTCCATATTGCTGTCTGTATATGGGATTCATTGTTGCTGGCTGCTGCATGATGGGCCAATTGTGCATCTCCACAACACCTTACCCACAAATAATATTGCAGTTAATGTTAATGCATATGTCTTCTCAGACCTGCGGGAGAACATCTCTGGGATATACACCCAGGAACTGTACTGTTGGAACACTGGATGTGTGTGTACTTAATTTGACTAAATTCTGCAAGATTGCTTACCAGAATGGCTGTACCAATCTATACTGGCATTAGCACAGTGTGACGATTCCTTTGTCTCCACATCCCCAGGGGAGGGATCACCAACAAGAAATGGGTCACAATAGGGAGCTCTCTTTGAGACTATGGGCTTTTTGTGTCTCACTCCCAGGCTGGATGTCTGAGCTCAGAGCACCTGAGAAGCTCCTGGGAGTTGGTACTGAGAACGCCCATTGCTAGGGTTTCCTGGAAAAAAAAGATGAATTAATGTGTCCACTGTGAGTCAGTCATTCAGCAAATATTTCTTGAGTGCCTACTGTGTGCAAAGTTCCATTCTAATGGAGAAAATCTCATGTGGTCTGTGCCTTTTTTGTATGTAGAAATTAATGGGTAGGGGCACCTGGGTGGCTCAGTCAGTTAAGCACCCAACTCTTGATATGGGCTCAGGTCTTGAACTCACAATCACCGGATCAAGCCCAGCGTGAGGTTCCACGCTCAGCATGGAGCCTGCTTGGGATTCTTCTCTCTCTCCCTCTCTCTCTCTGCTTCTCCCCCGCTCACATTCTCTCTCTCTCTCTCTCTCAAAATAAATAAGTAAATATTTTAAAAAGTTTTTTTTAAAAAAAGAAGAAATTAATGGGGAAGAATAGCTTTGATTTAAATTCTTCCAAATATATCACCACAAGCACGCGAGGTTATGAACGAGAATTTCAGGATGCTGCGGGGAAACTAACCTAAACAAGAATGAAAGCCTCCCAAGGGCAGGGAGTTTCAATATTGTACTCCAGCTTCTAGAAGAATGCCTGCCATACAGCTGGCCCTCTCAAATATTTGCTGAATAAGCGACTAGACAAAAAGAGGGTCCGCGGGTAGGGCAGGCCTCCTTAAGGACATGACGCCCAAACCAAGCCTCGGAAGCTGAGCGAGGGTGGCTAGGGCAACGTGATGGTGGTGGTGATGCTGATGGAGGTTCCAGGAGCTCTCCCAGGTAAGGCGTCAGGGATGGGGGCATAATGTCAGCAACACCTAAACACATCTGTGCAAATACTCTCACATGCCACCTCAGGCACAGGTGCCCTGGAAGGCTGAGCCCTCTTCTCGAAGCTGTTGGAACCAAGTCCAGACCTGTGAGGCAGGGGCACAGATGAGAGGAAATCCTGCAGCCACACAGCAGAAGACAATGTTTCTATAGCACAGATTGGTAAAAAAAAAAAAAAAAAAAAAAAAAATTGGTAATATATTAAAAAGAGAACATGTTTAAAACCACAGAGACCCGAATTTGAATCTCCTGCTCTATCTCTTGGCAGCTAAGTAAACGTTACAAATTCCCTGACTTCCTTTGGCTTCCTCATGAATAAAAAAAATGGATGATATCAACTTTATAGGGGTTTTGAGAAGCTCAGTTGGTTAAGCATCTGACTTTGGCTCAGGTCATGAGATCGAGCCCCATGTCGGGCTCTGTGCTGACAGCTCAGAGCCCGGAGCCTGCTTCAGATTCTGTGTCACCCTCTCTCTCTGCCCTTCCCCTGCTCATGCTCTGACTCTCTCTAACAAACATTAAAAAAAATGTATAGGGGTTTTGAGAAAATTAACTGAGATCTGTTATATCTATAAGACACTAGATAATAATAAAATATATTATTATTATTATTATAATAGTAGCCATTGCTAAACATTTGCCAAGCACTTTACTTAAATTTATTCTTCTATCCCTAGTACCTACTTTGTAGGGTTCTGTGTGCACATGAGCACTTAGAGTAGCACCTGGTACAAAAAAAACACACTCAAAAAATATTAGGGGCACCTGGGTGGCTCAGTCGGTTAAGCGTCCTACTCTTGATTTTGGCTCAGGGCATGATCTCACAGTTTGTGAATTTGAGCCCTGCATCAGGCTCTATGACGACAGTTTGGAGCCTGCTTAGGATTCTTTCTCTCCTTCTCTCTCTCCCCAGATAAATAAAAAAAAACGTTTTAAATGTTAGATATCATCGCATAAATATTCTTATTTTACAGATGAAGAAACTGGGGCTCAGAGAGTTAAATAACTTACCCAAATTCAATTATCCAATAAAGGGCGGAAGCAGGATCAGACAAGCACAGGATCAGCCTCTGCGCTTTATGCCAAGGGCAGTGTCTCACACACAACAGGCCTCCAAAGACATGTTAGCCTCTCTTCCCACCCATCTCCCTGCCTCCCGTTTTCCTCTCTTGAGGAGTACTTAGCAATGAGAAACTTCATAAAGGCCTTCAAGTATGGACAGAACTATTAGTGACAGTAGGGGCATCTAAGTGCTCCTCTGTATACATGCACACACATACACAGAAACTTACAGTTATTTCTGTCACATGTGGAAGGCAGGCCATAAATATTGTAACTGGTCCTAAACAGACACAACGAAATGTGCCAGCTTACTTCTGGGCGCTCCGGACCTTTATGACAAATATTAAGGGATTTTAAACAAAGCTTTGTTTAAAACTGGAGGTAATTTAAATGAGGAGATACTGAGTCACTTCTTCATCTTCCCTTGAAGAAGTAGGAAAATTCCATTATGGTGCCTGATAATTACTACCTATTTAATTTCTAAAGGAATACAAAATTGGGCAGAATCTAGGTCACTGAATTCCATATAGTCACTTGGATTTTATTTTAAACAAAATAAACCCAAGGCATAAAGAGGCTCAAGTATTCCAGAGAGAGGATAAATCATTTGAAATAGACATATGGGAGCCTGAAGCATTCTTTTTCCTTCTCTCTCTCTCTTTCTCCCTCTCTCTGTATTTTATTTTCCAAGGGATATTTCACTCAGATGGAGTAATCTGTTTCCTGAGAGACTCCAGGAATTCTCTTGGGATGTCTTGAGGCTCTGGTTGAAGGTACAGTGATTAAGTAACTCAGTCCAGATGAAGAACCAAATGTTTTCTATCCACTCTTCCCAGGCTCCCTTCTCTTTTTCTCCCCCTCCCCCAGCTCTTTGAGTTTTTAACCCTGTGATCTCTTCCTTGCACATGGATTTTCAGAGAGTGCACTAACCAGAGATAGAAAAGATTTATTTTATAAGATGGTCTAGATATCTTGGGCTTTCAGCCAGGCATAGAAAGGGCTTCTGACTGTGGAAATGTTAAAGGAAGATTGCTGAAATCACACACACACACACACACACACACACGGAGTAGGAGAAAGGAAGATGGAGAGAAAAAATGGAGATGAGTTAGATCGGGTGCAGTTCATATTAATGGTGTACTAGGCGGGGCTTGAGGGAATTGCATGATGAGTAATGAAAATAAATCTAAGATAAAAATTTTTAAAGCTGAAAAAAATACAGGATCTGTTTTTCAGGATGAGTATAAAAACTATAGAAATTTTGTTTTATCATGAATAAATGTATGTTTCCAACTAGGGATGATTATATAGAACAACTTGTGAAATGAATCCTTTCCATCTCTGGTTAGGATACACCCTTTTCTCCTGAATTGGAGCAGTACAATGGGGGGGGGGCGGGTGTATTGAATTACTATCTACATAAATGGATACTATGTGTCATATCGATTTTCTGGTAATTTGACACTAATTCCAGGCAAAGAATCCTGGGAAATTCCAGACTTATGAATGTTTTTCTGGAAGGTCACAATCAAGATGTGTAGAAATCCAACTGTATTTCGGACAATTCCTGGATTCTTTTTAAAATTAGGAAACAGAGTGTCTGCATTGATTTGCCTCCTCTTTAAGCAAATACCTTTCATTAAATTGCTAGTATTTTAAGAATTTGACCTGATCCTCAAAATACTTCAGAAGGAAATGTGACAAGTGGTACCACTACGATTCTCCAGAGATTGAAGAGAATGCACTTAGCAGGTCAGTGGTGGAAATAACCATAAATGCCAAATTTCATGACTCATGGTATAGTGAGAGGCCCATTACACACGATCATCTCCTTGCCTCTAGAAATCAGAAACTGCTTCACTTCACTTAGAAACCCAAGTTTCCTTTAACAAAAAATAAAAGGAAGCTGTACCGTTACATTTTTTTCACACAGTGCCAAATCATTCAGTCGATCCTGTGAAGAAAAAAAGAAGACAATTTAATTCAGCTAGCTTTAAATAAGGAAAAATAACCCAACGTTGGGTCAGTTAGCTGCAATGAGATAAACGCCTCCTCCATCTGACTACTCTCCTTTTTCCTGCTGTCTCCAATTTCATGTGCTTTATTTCTGCTCCCTTAACCTAAAGCTACCATCAACACCACTACTACAAAATAGTAAGAATGAACATGAGCATGTGCCCCTCTAGGCTCTCTGCCTATAGAAATAGGTACTATTATCATTCCCATTTTACAGATGAGGAAATAGCTTTAGCGAATGTTGAGTAAATGGCCCACCGTCACACACTAGGAAGAGTGGAAGAGCAGGGTCCAAACCCAGGGCCGTGCAAAGTTCACATCTTTGAGGAAGTCTCAAATGTTGACCATTTGCTGACCTTCCCTGTAATTAAACTGTTCATTGAAGCGTGACTCCTCCCATGCTCATCTGCATTTCCATAAGGACTTGATTAGAATGTAAACTCCATCAGGGTAGAAATTTGCTCTCTTTTGGTGATAGCTGCATCCCTGTGCTCAGCAGGCGGTAGACGTCCATGATCAAAGTTGGTTTTATGGGTCTTCCAGCAGGGCAGTGGCACAGGGCCCCCACTCAGAAGGGCTCCACACTTGCTTGGTGTTACTGTTCTGTAGTCAGTAGTGGCTGTATCTTTGAATCTGTGTTTTGTGGATGAAGTCTGATGGAACAGTGGAGCATGGGCGGGGCACTTGGAGGCTCGGCTCAAAAGTGGTCCCTCTTCCCACCACCTCCACACCGGCCGCCTCTCTGGGTTCTTGGCTGCACACTCCCCACCTGTAGTGCTCTGGGTGACAAGTAAGGTAGGTGGTTGGAGTAGGCAGACGGTGACTCTGGCCGAGGCATGGATGCCAAAAGGCTGCCGCTGGGTGCCTGTGCCCTGCAGCATCTACTGGATGGGCATGGCAGCAGCCACCCCGCCCTGGACGGGCAGCTCCACAAATGCATTCATTGGGTGACTCCACCATGGCAAGCCTCTCACCACACCTGATCCAGGAACCAAGTGCATCCTGGTGTGGAGGCTGCAGTGCCTTTGGAGGACCTGCCTGTCCCCAGCCAGGGCCCAGCACATCAGATGCAGCGCTACATAGTGAGTCATGGAATGGGGCCCCAGGTTCCCGCAGAGATCAGCATTTCCCCAGGCGCATCCAGTACCCAAGGGAGCATGCCATTAAATGACAAAATTAAATCAGATTAGTTTAAATTAAATTAACAACATTAAATATACACTGTGAGAAATAAGCCCACTGACCCAATCAAAGAAGGGACACATAGACTCGCCAAGCACAGTGAAGCGAGGCTTTCATCAACGTCCTTGCAAGAGTGGGTGTCTGATGGACAAGCACACTCAGGGCAGTTACAGCAGGCAATTTATCTCTTAGCGTGCAAGCCCCTCCCGTGGTTCCTCATTGGCTGAGTACGACAGAGGTTACAGCCTTACCCGGAAGTCACCTATGCCTACGTAAGGCACAAAGTAGTCTGATTGGAACAAATGTACATTACTTGAGGTGACACAGAGACTCCAGTTCTTTGGTGCATGCTCGTTTGCAAAGCCCGCAAAAAATAAGCCCACGAAATGGAGAAGGGGGAAAAAGAACGAGGAAGTGAAGTGTCTAAGTGTTTGGGACTCCACTGTTGGGGGCTGGGGTGTTCGTACCTATTTCCAACAGGTTGTAAACCTATTGTTAACTAGACAGCACAGGTTTTATTTGGTATTTCTGAAAATGAGTCATCTCACTGACTTCTCACACACATTAAATAAAACACCATGACATTTCAAGAGAGAAACCACAAAAGAAAAGGTTTAATATTTTAGTGTTTTTTAATCGCATTTTTTTCCTGCGTTTTGGATGGGGGGCCACACGTTTGCATTTTGCAAAGGGCCTCACAAATTATGTAGCTGATCTTGTCAAGAGTTATGTATTATATATTAATAATTTGGACTCTCGGAAATCAGAACTTTTAGGTCTCAAAGGAATAAAGCATGAAGATCAAGAAACCGTGGCATCTTGAACTGGAAGTTTTTCTTTCAGATGATATTCCTAATATCATGGATGTTGGGGACAACGGATAAGACAATGTGGATATTGGGGACAATGGATAAGAAAATAGTATATACCCAAGAACTTCTTGGCAATCAGAGCTAGCATAGGCCATCTACAGACACCTAAGTGAAATCTCCCACATGATAACTGTGGCTTCCATAGGCAAATTAACCAGTAGACATTTATTATTTAGCCAGTAAGGTCTTTGGGAGTCAATGTGATTGCTTTTTGGTATGGTCGTGCCATTTTCTAGTTGAGACCCATTTCCCGTGACGCCCTATTGTCTCACATTTGACTGCTTTTCAAATATTCTTACGCTTGCACGTGTGAAGCCTGGCCCCTGGAACATTTGTGTGTTTTACTCCTTTTTCCAGTATCACATGTGGGAAGATCTGTCACACTTCCTTTTAGGGCTGCAATTCTATGAATCTGTTACCAAAGAGAGTTCGCAAACACCATTATATATCTGAGGGATGTAATTATTTATTGTGGGGTGTGATATTTTTATATTTCCCTCTTCGCTACTGGACTATGCACTTTATGTAAGGACGCATGCATTATTCATGGTAGTCTAACTCCTGAAACAAGCCTCAACTCTCACAGTGGCTTAAAATAATAAGGGTAGGTTTTTTCGCACTCATGTCTGGTCCAGTGGGAGTTAGTCAGGGCTGATATACTCCCCACAGTCATTTAAGGTCTCAGGTTCTTCCATCCTGTGATCTCCTCATCCCCTCCGTCCTCCAAATCTTCTACTAGTTTATTAGCATTTGGCTGACAGACAAGGAAAAATAGAGCCTGTTGGGGGATTGTGAGAGAGGTTTTTAGGGGTCAGGCCCGGAAGTGACATACATCACTTCCACCCACATTCTACTGGCTTACACCACCACCTGACTCTACTTAACTGCAGGGAAGGTTCCCAGGCCTTTTCCTGGTAGTGAAGTCCTTTCTGAAATTCAGATAGGCATGGGATTTAAATATTTAAATACAGGGAATGGTCAGCGAATGGTCTGTTTTTGAGCCTGTCATCTACATTTGAACTTAGCCTACCCTAAAGTTAAATCCCACCCTGCAACTTTACTAGCTGTATAATCAAGGCAACTTACTTAATCTTCTCTTAGCCTGTTTGCATCTAGCTTTGTGCCTAGAAGAGAAAGAAATAAACTTTACTGGGATTGTTTTTTGTGGTTATGGTGAAGACTGTGGTATTTTCTTTATGTGTGTGATGACTGGCACCTCTGGAAGTATTCAAAACATATTTTCCAAATGAAGAAATAAATGAAGTGGGTTCGCTAGGATGGGGTGGGCTCTGGGAGCAAAAGGAAAATTCTGATCTGGGTGGATTTAAAATGAGAGGAGGAGTGTTATTTAGAAAAAAAAAGAATTATTCCAGGAGATGACTGGAATTATTGATTTGTGTTTGTCCTCTGATCCAGTGACTAAGTGGGTAATGTCGTATTCACACTCAACTTTCTCTACCCCCATTTATTTTTCTTCTTTTAGTGAATTGCTTCTTCCCTTATTAGACTCCTTTCTTCTTATATTTGTCCATTCTCCAAAGAATGTGCCAAAGGTTTTCCAAATTCTGATCCTGCTCTTTCTGGGGTGTCATCAGTTGCCTTAAAAACACTCTGCAAGACATTAGTGTCTCAGCAGAGCATAATAAACTTCAGCTTGGCTTTAGGACAAAAGCAGTGCCACACAATGACGCATCTTCCATAAAATAAGCTGTCCCCTAAACAGGGAGAATATAAATGCAGCACACATTATCGTAGTAGCAGATATTCATCTCCACCCACAAACTCAAATGTGCCAGAATTATACCATTGGCATTTTCTCATTTCCTTTAAATCAACTTCATTTTTTTTTTTTTTCTCTAAGCTCCCATTCCACCTGTCTGGGGCAGAATTTCATTTTAGACATTAATAGAGCCTGAATCTGTCCAGAATCTGGGTTGGAGCCCAGAACCAGGAGAAGGTCCTCTAATCTCTCGTTTGTCCCGGTTCATCCTGAGTTCCTTTGTTGCCCAAACCAAAGTCCAGATGTTCTTGACTTCCCTGACATGTATGCGCTCAGTGCCTCAGTGGTCCAGCATCCCAGACACTATGTGGCCATCCTGTGTGAGGCTTTTCCTACGTGGAGGTATTCAGGAAGTCAAGATTAGAAGTTAATGGTGGATAAGAATACAATGATTATTAGTAAAGTTTGGTGTCACTCTCTTGATTACTGCTAAGGAACTGTCAGTTTTACACAGATTGCTTTGGCAACATCAGTGCAAATGTCAACATAGTGACAATCTAGGGGCAGACCTCAGTGATATTAATCTTGCTAAGGGATACTTCTAAGGAAACAAATTCCATGACACCTAAGAATCTAAGTTCACACCAATGATGAGGAGTCTGAAAATAAGCTATATGATGTTAAAGCAGAGAAACCCAAAGTTGATTAGGACGGGGTAAACTTAAGCCCAACAAACAACAACAAACCTTAAGAACCTTTAACCCAACATCTAAACCTGGATTCAATTCTCCCACTTGCTTTTCTGCTCTATTTTTTATCCATCTGTCGTAAGAACTATAATTATGTAATTATATCATATTATTGTCACCTAATCTAATTAGAGTG
Source organism: Panthera uncia (assembly GCF_023721935.1). Taxonomy (NCBI): domain Eukaryota; kingdom Metazoa; phylum Chordata; class Mammalia; order Carnivora; family Felidae; genus Panthera; species Panthera uncia. The sequence continues at coordinate 92,270,768 of NC_064809.1, read as the reverse complement.
GTCAATCTAAACACGGAAGTAGCAGGAATAGACTTCTTAAGTTAAGACATGACTTTCTTTGTGCACAAAACAAATATGGCCATTCCACAAAGAATTAAGCTTGAATTTCTTGAGGATGTTGTACTTTAATAGTTACCAAATATTGTGTAACAGTCCCACTAAGAAATTAGATTTTACACCCTGGGTCACTGGGAAATAGGAATAATAACAACAATACTTTATGTGTGTAGCAAAGCAACTATATGTCAGCCAGTTAGATTATCATCCCAGCCCAGAATAATAGGGATAGAATAGCTTATTATTAATCCCATTATGCAGAAAGGAACACTGAGAAATTATGTGATTTGCCCATGGTCATATATTATTAAGTGGAAGAAATGGGACCATAACTCAGGCTATTGTCTAAAAAGCCTTTAATCCTTTCTGTTCTCTGTTTACGTGCATTTTGATTCTGTTAAATTATATTGTTTTTATTTTCCCATTAGCTCAAGGACAACATCTTAGTAGAACATCTGGATTTAATATTCTTTCCACAAACTCTTCAGAGTATATTCATTTGAATGAAGGGCTTTTGTCAACAGTTAACCCTTCAGACTGCCTGTCAGACAAACAAAAAAGCAAGACCGACTGTACAGATTTAAAATACATTTTATAGTAGTCAGGGAATTGAATTTACTTTCTAATTCTGTGGAATGAATTATTTATAGTCAAGATAGACTGCTAGATCAACCTTTATCTGTCTTTAAGCACCAGACATTTCCAGAATCCAGAAGAAGAGGTCAGTCACTGAGATGGTTGGTTTATGTCGTAATCCTGACCAGGCATCATTAGAATGGAGAAGATTTAGGAAGTCTGGGATTCCAACATATTTGCAGGACCAGGCAAAGACCTGGAGTCTGAGCATAGTAAGTAGGCCAAGGGAATATCATTCTTCTGATGAGAGGGAGGGCAGAGGGGCAACACAGGAATTCTAAGATAGGTCTACAATACGGGCCCATCACAGGGGATGGGACAGCAAGATGTGTGGCACAATAGGAAAAGGGCTCAAGACAGAGATCTTGGCTTGAAGTTACATTCTATTATACGACATAGCCAGTAGGTGTTTGAACCAAAATTACAACGTAGGCAATCCAGCTCCAGAGTCCCGAGGCACTTAAGGTGTCCTTGGTAAGGACATTTAGAGAAGCACCGACTGAGTCCTACAGGGGAACAGAAGGAGGGAGAGAGGCAGACAGATACCACTCTGACCAAAGGGAATAAGGAAAGCTTCAGAGAATAAGGAAGGCTTCACAGAGAGGTGCATTTGAACAGGCTTCGATATTGGGGAAAATTCTGATAGCCAGAGAATAGAATGTGAGTGATGGAAAAACCCACCTAAGATGGTTTAGGCAGAACAAAAGTGTTCTGACGTACATGTCTGAAAAATCTAGTCATAGTTCTGGCTTTCAGCTCAGCTCGATCAGGGCTCCTGTTGGCATTGTAGGGGAGGAAAAGAAAATTTTTCTGTTACTTTCCTACCTCCTATGTTCTCTGGCTGGAGCCCTACAAATTAGACTGACAAAAAGCAGATTAACAAGAAAAAAAAAAACCAATTAATACGTGCAATAAATTTGTACAGAAGTGATAAGAGAAAGGAAAGGGTTTTAGGCTTCGAGGGCAGCCAACGGTGGGAAGGTAAATCTATGGGGAAAATTAACAGAGGAAGATTTTTTTTTTTTTCAACGTTTTTTTTTTTATTTATTTTTGGGACAGAGAGAGACAGAGCATGAACGGGGGAGGGGCAGAGAGAGAGGGAGACACAGAATCGGAAACAGGCTCCAGGCTCCGAGCCATCAGCCCAGAGCCCGACGCGGGGCTCGAACTCACGGACCGCGAGATCGTGACCTGGCTGAAGTCGGACGCTTAACCGACTGCGCCACCCAGGCGCCCCTAACAGAGGAAGATTTGTTCGTGCTGGTTCATCTTGGTGCCAACTTCCCATCTACCTCATTGCCATAAAACTTCCCCAGGAGAGGACAGTCCTCATTTCTCAGAAGTTTCTGCTTTTAGTCAGATGATGGGCGTTCCAAGAACGCTTCTTTCTGCATCTGTTGATTCTCATTTTCCTCCAACTCAAAATGATCCCTTTACCAAAGTGACATATTTCGGGATGGAGTGTTTGGATTTCCTGCAGCACCTTCAGGACCTGGTTTCTCTAAGCTCTGTCTCCAGGACTGTATTTGTAACTACTGGCCCGGACTTTCTTCTGTGTGAAGGAGCTTACGTTTGATCCTGAGGAGAGACGTTTTTGTGTGGAGATAATGCATCAGTTGCCTGTATGTTGGCATGTCTGTATTTAGGCGTCCGAATTTCCCCTCATACTTGCTTTAGCATCATGCTACTTTAGCCTATATGACTGTGTGGGTACATGGGGACTGAATCTGTATGACCAGGAATCAGTCTACAAATGGCTCACCAATGGAGAATGACTTCAGAATTCCTATCCCCCAAGAGGAAGCATATTTACAGCCATCCAGTGGGAAACCAAAGGACATGTCTCCGAATTCTGGAGGTCTTCGAGTAGGAAGGCAGACCAAGTAATCAACACTTGGGATAAATTTGCAGTTAAAGCAAAAGAGCCAATTGTTTGAGATTTGAGTTTCAGGGGTTGAAGTTAGGCTTTGTGAATTTAGATTTGTTGAGTTAAAACCAAACAAAATAAAACAAAACAACCTGTTTTGTATGGCCAGATTCTACAACTAGTTTCTCTGTGCTCATTTTGCACACAATGATTACCTAATAAAAGCCGATTAGTCCACCCTAAAGAGTCTTGATGGCCCTAATTGTTTTTTCTCCAGCAGCAGAGGCAGTTTCTGTCTCATTTACAGAGAGGAGCACCAATCTACCAAAATGTTCTCATTCCACAAAAAAGGAGCCGCTTAAATGCCCAAGGACTCTACCAAGTGCCAATGCAAACCAAGGAGGAAGAAATGACTGGTCACTATGGAACCACAGTGACGAGTGACTTGGAGGCTTCCTTCAAAATTTCAGCACTTGCTTCCCTTCTTCCTATAATAGAAGTCTGTCATCTGACACTCTATGATGAATTCCTTTTAACAATAACCAGAGTCCAGTGCCCAGCTCCTGAGCAGTTTTCTCCCTCATCTAATGGTTAGAATTGCAATTTATTTGTCATCCTGACTGTTTCAGGATCTCTGCCACTGCTGTGTCCACAGAGTTCCAGGGAGGTTGATGGCTGAGGGGGCTGATTCGAGACTCATGAAACCTGGATTTCCAGAACTGATTCCCAGTTCGACCACTTACCGTCTCTGTAAACGTGGCAAGTGCTGTACTTCTCCAAACCTCAGTTTACCCAAATATAAAATGGACATCACAAGAGTACCCAATTTATAGAGTATCGTGTGAGAGTTATTAAATAATACGATGTGGATAATAATATGCCACCCAAAATACGGCATTTTGGCAGAAGGGTTATTTTGAACTAAAGGAATTGAGAAACCATAGACACAGAACACAGCTTTCTACCTTCGCCCTGCCTTGCCTCAAAGCACAGCGTGAATTTCCCTTTGCGCTGGCCTCCCCCCTGCTCCTCGCTCTAATACCAGGAAGGGCAGAATGACAATCACCGGAGACAACTCAAGACTCTTATCAGCCTAGAGATGGCACTGAGAGGAATCTGCATTTTAAACCTGCCTCAAATGAACAACCCTTATCTTCCCTTAGTTTCCCACATATATTTAACTTCCCATAAGCTCAGAAGCTCAGATTCTTTTTCTTTTGTCGCATCCCATCTCCGCATTTATCACTCTTCGTTAAAATAGTACGTAAGCCTTCCGGCCTCTTTGGACTTTTCACTTCATTCCTGTCAGACTTGCCATAGTCATATGAAATAAACCTTGTTCTCCTGCCAATCTGCCTCTTATCGCTCTATTTTTCAGGGCCTCTGCCCCTCAACTTAAGAGGGTAAATGAAAAACTGTTTTATTTTCTGGCCCCAACAAATATCACAGATTCAAAAGCCTTGCTTATATCCTAGCACACCACATGCCCAACTAATGCTGGTGGTTTCTTCAGGCTCAAGAAATGCAAAACATTGGATGTTACAAACATTACTCTCGATTCATTTCTGGCAAACACCGCTTCTTCCTAAAGGTGGTTCCCAGTGAGCCTCAACAGCCTCTGAAGCCACTTATTATTATCCTTTTCACAACGTTATTCATATTTAACACTTACTGGGAGCTCAGTGTGTGCCAAGCCACCAATGCGAGCTAAGCACTATTACTATCCCTGTTTTCCAGATGCGGAATCCAGGGCTCCAGGATGCAAAATAATGGTTACGTGGCCTGAGTGGCTGATTATTGTGTGACGCTACCTCCCTCAGGATGAGGTTGAGGATGGAGAGTAGAAGAAAGGAGGTGCAAGATAAGGATCCTTAGAAATGATCTCTTGCTAAACAGTGCCTTGCATGTGGCCGCTACTTAGATACTTGCTGAATGAATGGATGATTGACCAGATATAAAATTGAGTGAGCAGCCAAACAGGCCAGTCCTCCTGACCACAGCTCTTCAGCCGTTTCAATATTAGCAGAAAGGGCCAACTCCCCCCCCCCCCCCCAGAACTTTATAAATATTGATTTCCCATCCATTTACCTTTAAGGCATCTTCTCTCGGGTAATCACATCACATTGCTCTGTGTGTCACATTGTGTTTTACATTTTTCTCTTCTCTTCCTCCTCCCCCTGTATAATCTAGAGGACAAACCAGCTGGCTACGTAGATTAAAATCCTTGTCTGCCCCTCTCTTAGTGCAGCTCTGTGGCTTGGTTTTATTAGCAAGACCGAATGGAGTGTTTTTGAAACAGCAGTGAAGTCTCTTGGAACAAAATGAGATCGCTCCTGCAACCATTCTGCCCCAAAGCATATTTATAAGCAAGTAAGTTCCATGTTGTTCCTTTCACCTTCTCTTTCCCATCAGCCAGGCACTGAGCTCTGGAAGATTAGATTATTTTAAAACTATTTGAATAACATTAGCTATCACTGTGTGCTAATTTCTCTGGGCCAAACGGTTCAGGTTCAGTCAGATTAAGGGCTTCCATTAGCAGTTAAGTCTTCTCTGTCCTTGACCCTGTAATTAAGACAGATGAGACTGTGACCCCTGACTGCATTTCTACATAGTTCATAATTCAGTCCAATTGCCTGAGGAACCTCTATAAATATTCATAGAAAACCCCAAAGTTTCTTCCAGGTCTTTAGAGAGCAATTTCAAACAAGATATGGCTTTGCTTATGGTCCACAGGCCTGAGTCAGATTCCCCTTCGGCCATAACTTGGCAAATTACATTCTAGTAGGAAGTATTGCAGGTTCAGTGAGCTGAGATAGATCATCCAACACGGTAATACATTCACTCCTGAATGTCCTCAGAGTGGGGAAAGGATGGCCACGTAGGCAGTATCATCCTTAGAACTGGGCAACTAGGTTCCCCCCTCCCCCCGCGCCCTAGGTCCTTCCTTTTGCAAAACCCTTCCCACATAGTGAGGAGACCCTAAAGTCAAGGAGACAGGTCCTCTCTGAAGTCAACCTCCCACACATAGACCATCCTCATCAAATGGCCTGTAGCAAGCAGCAGATCTTGCTTGGGCTTCTGTCTTGGGTCTGTCCTCCCAAAGGTAGCCATTACTCTACGCACACCCCTGGGCCCTTGAGATGACCAAAGAGTGGCAATTGGGCAGGCAGGGACTGGGGCAGACCTTGGACTTGGTGACTGGGGTGTCCTCATGGATGCTCACATGGCCCCTAATGTGAACAATAAAGCCATCGATGGGAAGAAAAGGGGAATAAGACATAAGCTTGAGTCCTCCATTTATACTTCTGTCCTGGGCTCTGCAAATGGCAGGAGTAGGCCTGTAGGCAGAAAGGGAGTGAATGGATCCCCTCAAATGTATGTGCGGGTTAATTAATTTGATTTTGTTAGAGCACCATAACGTAGCAGCTCTTTGGTTGTCAGCCTCATGTAAACCCACCTCTCAAGCAAGTGGCATATAAACCAAAGGCCAGGGACGCTTGGGTGGCTCACTTGGTTAAACGTCTGACTTCGGCTCAGGTTTGTGAGTTTGAGCCCCACATTGGGCTCTGTGCTGACAGCTCAGAGCCTGGAGCCAGCTTTGGATTCTGTGTGTCCCTCTCTCTTTTACTCCCCTACGCGTGCGTGTGTGCTCTCTCTCAAAAATAAATAAACGTTAAAAAACAAAACAAAAAAACCCAAAGGCCAGTTCATTCACAATGAGAACCAAAGCGTCCAGGCAGACTGGGATGTTTATGTCAGTTGATCAAATATTTGCTCCCTATAGGAAACTTTATATGGAAAACCAGATTATAGTCAGCCATGTTCTTGGCAAATGTGGAGTCAGAGGAAGGGGAGTTAAGAGCAAGGCCTGTGCTTCAGATTGAAGCTTTGCTTTCCCTGCTTGGAATTCATGGCTTTTAAAATGAAAGTTTCAGAGGATCCTGGGTGGCTCAGTGGGTTAAGCGTCGACTCTTGATTTTAGCTCAGGTCATGATCTTACAGTTCATGGGATCAGCCCTGCATCTAAGCCCTTCTGTACGGACAGTGAAGAGCCTGCATGGGATTCTCTCTCCCTCTCTCCCTCTGCCCTTCCTCCTCCTCTTCCTCTTCCTCCTCCTCCTCCTCTCTTTCTCTCTCTCTCTTCTCCCTCTCTCAAAAATAAATAAATAAATGAAAAAAATAAAATAAAATGAAAGTTTCAGAAAGAAAGTCTCAATTCATGTTGTATTGGACTAAATACCAGTGACAAGCCTGGAAGAAAGTTTAGGAGTCTCCACTGGTCATGAGAAGACTGACCACTTTATAAATCTTTTCAGTTAGTCCCATCCTTAGCAGGGACTAACAGGGAAACTGAAACAGAGAAATTCTCGGTTTTTATTAAAATTACTAACCAGCATTTCGCTTTCATGCCCTTGGCTTACCATCTGCAGTAACTTGCACTGGTTATTATAAATATGTTTTTCTATATCTTGGGTTTCAAAGCGAGAGTGCAACAGGAATGCTTTTCGAGCTTTCCATCATCCCTTCCCTGCCAGTTCGTCCATTCATTATTACCTCTCCTATTTTTTTCCATCATGAATACACTTTAATCCCCATCACCCGTTTCATCCATCTCCCCACCCACCTCTCCTCTGATAACCATCAGTTTGTTCTCTATAATTCAGAGTCTGTTTCTTAGTCTCTTTCTCTTTTCCTGGGGAAAATAGGCTTTAAAAGAATCAGGGAGGATTAAATGGAAATCCAGTGAAGATCAGTGTGTGTGTGTGTGTGTGTGTGTGAGTCTGTGCGTGCTTGTTACTCCTGGGGATGTGTGTAATTGCGTGCATGCCTGTGTGTGGTTGCACAGGCTTCGATCCCTTTATGCTTGGTACTCCGGGGGATCTGTTCAGAGGCTGGAATGCAACCGCAGGCAGATGCTTGTCTTTTCTCAACAGTGGCAAGGAAAGGAGAAGGAGGAAGACACAGCCATAAGGGGCTTGCTGGCAAAACACGGGGTGAGTGATTTCCAGGTTTCATGAGCCAATTAATACATTTCTGAATGAAATAGACTTTTAGGCTGTCCAGATGTACATGTCATCTTTATGAAGAGAATGGAAAACCCTCCCAGTGATTCTAAAGCTATCTATCCCCTGACTTGGTATCGACATCCATGTTGTAGTAAGATTTTATAGCAGGCAGCATCTAAAGATCTCAGAAAATCCTTTCTAGATGATGCCATCCTCATGGTTGCCTCTCGCCTTTACTTATGCTGTTCTCTCTCCTTGCCATCTCTAAGTCTGACTTACGAAGCTTAGGTCATGGTGGGGTCTCGTGTTCTGCTGTGCAACGAGGTTAGTTAGGCAGGAGCCGGAGGGAATCAATCCGGATAAATACGCTGCCTGAAGATGTGCTGTTAGTGGAGACATCTGTCGACCACAAGTCTGGCAAATTCTGGTCACTGGCCTGATGAAGTAAGGGAAATGTGTACCTAGGGGAAAATGTCCCCACTGCCGTAGGAAACAACAACAATAAAACTTAGAGAAAGTGCAATCGTTCTTCTAAGCTCGGCAATGATGACGTTGCATTCAGAATAATGAAAACAGAACATAAACTTACAGAATTTTGGTATGAACATATTGCAGGATGAAATGGAAGGCAGTTGAGCTAAATCTTCATCTACTGTAATGTCTAAAATTGATGGACAACAGCAGCATAAGCATATTCTTTAGAAGCACGGGCCTCGTTCAAGAACAAAGAGCTTAAAAGAGCAGAAAATAGTTGCCACTGGACAGTGAAATGGGTGCGTAGGAGAGAACCATGGCCTCAGTGATGAGCTTACTGGTCCCATTCAACTTCTGAAGTCACTTGCACATGTTGCTCTGAGAAAACCACATTTAGAAACATTGAGTTTTGAGGGCGCCTAGGTGGCTCAGTCACTTAAGCATCTGACTTCGGCTCAGGTCATGGTCTCATGGTTCGTGAGTTCGAGCCCTGCATTGGGCCCTGTGTTATCAGCCTAGGATTCCCTCTCTCCCTCCCTCTCTCTCTCTGCACTTCTCCCACTGGCTCACACGCTCTCCTCTCTCTCAAATATAAACTTAAAAAAATTTGAATTTTGTCCAATTCCATAACTCAGTGCATTGGGAGGTCAGTATCACTAATTCCTCCTTCCCTGTATAAAGACAAAAGATCACAGTTTTTCCCATCTTGCACATTCCTCAATTTGGAGCCCTTTATCCTGTGCAATCCAAAAACACTGTAACTGGGGCAGTGAACTCCCCTGGGCTAGATTGTCTATGAAGGTCTATTTTCAACATGTCTGGGTTTTCTGCATGCACAGGCTTCACATACAGGAGCTATTGTTGAAGGAAGAATTATTTGATAACATTGAAATAATTTGCAGTGAGACAAATATTTGAAATAAGAGGCTTAATTTTTAAGGGAATGTGCCCCCTAGATTGCTGCCAACGAGCATAAATTTGCATTCGGCACGAAGAGGAAAACAAAGTAGTGAAATGTTAAGCAACCCTTGGTTTGTAAATTTGGGGACTAGTCCCTTGGGAGTTTATACAATTCCTCTTTTGAGGTCATTTGCACTTCTTCATTGTTTATTTGCACATACCTGGCTTCACTCAAGTAATAAAAGATTTTTATTTCTTCTGCTTATCCCTTAGTTATATGCCAGGTGCCTTGCCTGAAACTTGAAGACTGAGGCGAGATTGCTCCAAACAAAAGTAGTGAAGTTCAGAGCCAGAGAATTCTCTGGACACAAAGGCTTTGCAATAGAGAACTGTACAATGCAGCCGGCGGGTCAGCTGCAAACCGATGCCCCTGCCCCGCAGCCCAGGGTAACTAGATTCCTTACCGTCCTTGGGGACAGAGATGCCCACAGCACTAACTTCAGCCAGGTAAGCGATGCTGATTCTAAACCCAACGGTCTCTGGGTGGGGTTGGAAACGTGTGCGTGAGAAGAGCAACCCCACGCACGAGGCTGTGCGAGCACTCTTGACCTACACGCCAGGTACCCCGTCAGCCGGTTCTGCGGCCCCCGCAGCTCAGCTCCGGGCTTCGTGCCTTTCTGTCCACACTGCAGGGCCCTCCATGCCAAGAAGACAAATGGAGGAAGAAACTGACCCCAAGTTACTCATTTGGTGATGCTTGCCACCCAAGGAACCGTGTGGAATATCAAAACCCCGTTAAAAAGCCAGAGTGGCAGTGAGTGTGGTGATCATTTGCTCACACTCTCCAAAATAGAACAGAAATCGGCGGGTCTGTGTTTGGTTAGCAGCTCTCTGACTTCCCATTTTATAACAGAAGTCTAGCCATCAACCAGTAAATGTCTGCTGCATAGCAAAAGCCTCATGATTGTTTCCTAATGAATGTTGAAATAGCTTGAGCTTTTCGGGCCTCTGTGGCTCTATCTTAAAATTCAGGAGGTTGGTATGACTGGTAATTATGATGCTCATTAATATTTATTGAGCACTTACTATGTGCTGGGCATAGTTGTGAATTAAATATTTTAATTGTCACAAAAACCATATTATCTTCTTTTAAGCTACAAGGAAATCAAAGCACAGAGAAGTTAAATGACTGAGCCAAAGTAACTCATTTGGTAAGAGGCAGAACCAGGATTCAAAACTCCCAGGACACCTGAGTGGTCCAGTCAGTTACGTGTCTGACTCTTGATTTCAGCTCAGGCCATGATGTCACACTTCATGAGTTTGAGCTCCGCATCGGGCTCTGAGCTGACAGTGAGGAGCCTGCTTTGGGATCTCTCTCTCCCCTCTCTCTCTGGCCCTCCCCTACTCGCTCGCACTCTCTCTCTCTCTCCCCCATAATAAATAAATAAACTTTTAAACCAACTCCCAAGCCCCTCTGTTTACCCATTATGCTTTTGTCAACTTCTAGCATATACTATTATTCTTATTCTGTTGTTATTATCAATAGGAAGATGTCTAATCTCTCATTGCAATTCTCCATATACTGCCTGTTTTACTTACCATAGATCAGCCCTCTATGTATCCATCGATACTTGAGCCTCCAAACATCACTGAAAAGCCTATATTTATGATTCAGATATGAGAAACCAGGAATTTTAGACCTACCCGTGGATAAAGTAGGAAGTAGGAAGGGATAGCATGCAGGATGACAGAGTCACCAACCAAAACATGCTAACAAGCAAAGAGCAGCTTTTTTTTTTTCAGTTTCTTTAGAGAGAGAGAGAGAGAGGGAGAAAGCATGAGTCAGGGAGGGGCAGAGAGAGAGAGAGAGAGAGAGAGACTCCCAAGCAGGCTCCGCACTGTGGGAGCAGAGCCCCTCAAACCCACAAACGGTGAGATCGTGACCTGAACCGAAGTCAGACACGTAACTGACTGAACCACCCAGGCGCCCCAGGGGCATATTTAACAATTCAAGGACTAGGAACACACGGCGTGTGCTGCAGAACCAGCTCTCTGAAATCAAAAGCCTTGATGCATAGTGACCCGGGTGACGTCATGGGTGGAGGGTCACAGTCACGTGGGAGGAAGCACTGGACTTTTGGATTTAGATGACTGTATATAGGTCCTACTGATTGCATACCCTAAGCAATCCTGTTTTCCTCACTGAAGCTGCTTCCACTTCTGTAAAATGGGGATGTGTCCAATACCTTACAGGCCTGTCCTAAGGATTGAATGGGATGACATAGGAAAACCCTTGGCAAATTAAAGATTTGCCACTCAGAGTGGGTCCCCAGACCAGCAGCATCAACATCGTGCAGGACTTAATAGACAGGCAAGTTCTCAGGCCCCACCCCAGATCTACTGAATCAGAACAAGAATTTCAAGAGGATCCCTTCATCATATGCACATTAAAGTTTGAGAAGTCCTGCTCTGGGGCACTGAACAAATGCAGCCAGTTATTCGAGCTCTGTTTTCCTTTCATATACTGCCAGTGAAATACAACATGGCCAACTTTAAAGGACGGGGCCTTCTTAAAGGTTCCCATATGCTCTTTCCGGATCCCACTGAATTCAGCAGGTATGACCGAGCAGGTTACTCCTGGCGAGCATTTCCCTTTGCTCAGGATAGGCCCACTTGAGAGAGAGAGAGAGAGAGACACTGCCTTATATAATCCTGGGCGATTTTTGAGGTGAGGGAGCCAATAAAATGCAAATGCACGTATACAAAATCGTCTCGGCCCTGGGAAAGTTGGTTAAATACGAGACTGAATGTAAGTTGCAGCCAAAGTGGAGTTGAAGTGGGTTTTAATCTTTCCCGTTCAGGGTCCTTGGGAGCAACAGCTAAGGGAAGCAACTCAGAGTGGGAGGGTGCTTTTGAAAACATTTGCGTTTTGTTAGACCCCTGTTGTGTATGAGAGACACATAAAAGGTGCTTCATCAACACCTGGTAGACTGGGTTGAATACTCTTATCAGCTTCCTGTGAAAAGATCCTAAATACAATTGTGAGCCTGTGCCGACATGGGGGTGTTAGACAGATAGAATATAAGGACCCCTTGATGTTTGGCCAGTAATGGGGTTTAGGATACACTACCCTCAAATATGGCATCTTGAATATTTTTTTTCCTTTTTTTTTGCTGAGGTATAGTTAACATATGACAGTATATTAGTATCAGGCACACAACATAACGACCCAATATTTGTATATATTGAGATATGATCCCCACAATAAACCTAGTTAACATCTGTCACCACATACAGTTACAGGATTTTTTTTCTTGTGATGAGAACTTTTAAGATCTACTCTCTTAACAACTTCCAAATATACAACACAGTATTATTGACTACAGTCACCGTGCATCCCCGTGACTTACTTATTTCATAACTGGAAGTTTGTGCCTTTTGACTCCCTTCACCCATTTTGCCCACCCTCAACCCCCAGCCTCTGGCAACCACTATTTCTATGCAGTAGAGGAAACAGCCACCTCTCATGTTCTTGAAAGAGTGGCCTCGAGTAGGAGATAAGCCTTGTCGTTCGACCCTGACCTATCTTCCTAGCTATTAGCTGTCTCTCAAACTTCTGTGATTGTCCAAGCAGCCTATTTTATTTTTAATAGCTCCCAGTAGTTGAGGATGTGCCAGGACCCATCAGTGTCCCAAGGGGAGAATCTCAATCAGCACCTAGATTCAGGCTGATTGGAAGTTGGACCCCCAGGCTTCTGAAGAAGGCAAATATATACATTCCACAAACATAAGCCTAGCTGGCCCCCAGAGCCAGGTGATCTGGTGGTGTCCAGTGTCCCCTTGCCAGCAGTCACAAAAACCGAGACTCCAGACAAGCATACAAGCTCATTTCTGAGCTATCAGTGGGCTGTAGAGGGAGAGTGCAAAAATGGCGCCCCTCTGGCTACACTCCCTGAGAGCACTTCTGTAGTCTCTAAATGTGTGCCAAACCTGAAGCCTCCCCCTAAAACTGAAGCTCCAGGACTAGCAAGTAGGTCTCTTTCACAGAAAGGCTGGGGTTGTGTTTCAATCTGCTGTCTGGATAGTGCCCTGGGGGTGGTGGCCTGCCAAGAACGGTCTCTCCCATTGTTACAGGCTTGTCGGACCCAGGAACACATCCCCCTTGGCCACCAGAGCCAGGCCATCAAGGGGCATCTCTTAGGCAGCAGCCACAAAAACCAGGGCACCAGGGAAGGGTATAAACTCTTTTCTGTAAGATAGAGGGGAGTCAGGGCAAGACAGAGGGAGAATGCAAAGATTCTGTTCACCAAGAGCCCCTCTGAGACCTTTCCGTGTGCCAAACCAGAAGCCTGCCCCTCAGTCCAAAGTTCCTGGAAAAGCAAATATGCCTCATTCTCAGAAAGACTGGGGTGTGTTTCAGTCTGCTGTCTGCAGAGTGCCCTAGGAGTAGTGGCCTGCCAAGAACTGTCTCCCCCATTGTTACATCTTATGGGACCCAGGATCACACACCCCCCCAACCCCTGCACGGCTTCCAGATTTAGGCAGTCACGGGACATCTCCTAGGTGGCAGCGACGAAACCCAGGTCACCAGATGTAAAAACCAAGGCACCAGACGCTCCCCTTTTTCCCTCTGTGAGATACTGGCCCTTGAGAGTGACAGGCAGAGAGCATAAAGATGGCAACTACTGGCTGGAGTGAGACAGAGAGGAAGTTCAAAGATAGGACTCATGGAAAATAAGTTTGAAAAAAGAAAAAGAAAAAAAGAGGAGGAGGAAGGAGGGAAGTTTAAGAGAGAGATAGTGATTGCCAGCTTCAGCAAGGAAGAGGGAGCGCATGGAAGATGGCCCCTGCCAGCTGGAGTATAGAGCCCACACCCAAGGGAAAGGAAAAAAAAAAAAAAAAAAAAAAAAAAAGATGGTGCCTGTTGGCTTTAGCAAGGCCGAGGGAAAACACCAAAATGGCATCCAACAACTTCTTTCCCTGGAGGGTATTCTTGCAGGCTCCTACCACCTTACACCAACACTTTAAAATTAAGAAATGAGTTTCGCATAATGTTTGGGCACTTTTCAGAGGGCTGCTTCTGCACTGGCCCAGGATCGGGTGAGTCAACACACGATCCCTTTAAGACACTCGGTTTGCCATAGCCCTGCAGGTCTGGTGGATAGGCACCCTGTTGGTCTTCAATGCCAGATATTTTGGGGGCTTGTCTCTCAGATGCTGATTTTAAAAGTTGGGGTGCCAAATGTAGGGTATGAACCCTTTGATCCTTAGGGAGAAGCCCCAGGTTTTGAGTTCCCAACCAATTAGGGGTTGCCATCTTGAACCGGAACCCCCTATTGAATACTTTAAGCTGAAGGAGTTGGAGAAACAGCAAAATGGGCCCCTTCCTATAGTTCTTCTCTTCAGAAACAGATTATAAAATCCCCAATTGAGGGGTGCCTGGGTGGCGCAGTCGGTTAAGCGTCCGACTTCAGCCAGGTCACGATCTCGCGGTCCGTGAGTTCGAGCCCCGCGTCAGGCTCTGGGCTGATGGCTCGGAGCCTGGAGCCTGTTTCCGATTCTGTGTCTCCCTCTCTCTCTGCCCCTCCCCCATTCATGCTCTGTCTCTCTCTGTCTCAAAAATAAATAAAAAACGTTGAAAAAAAAATTAAAAAAAATAAAATAAAATAAAATCCCCAATTGAGAGATCTTCTCCCTGTATCCGGAGGAAAGGAGTGTTCTTATCTCTGAAGACAAAGCGACACCACCAACAAAAATCCGAACGGGCCTCACTAAATTTCCCCCAGTTTACTACACTTACCTCATACTTTTTGGCCTATCGTGTTTCTACACGACTGTCCACTTTTCAGCAAATATAGCATAAAAATACTCAGGCTTATCTGTTTCTTTAGGTCTTTATTTCCTTACGAAGGCTCCTGTGTCATGTAAAATTTGCACTAAACAAATTTGCGTGCTTCTCCCCTGATAATCTGTCTTTGTCAGTTTAATTTTGAGACCCAGCCAGGAATCTTAAGTGGGTTGAGGAAAACATTTCACTACCTTATTCTGGCATAGACACACACACACACACACATATTATTCCTTCTTTTCACCACTGTTATCATCTTCTCCATCTTCCAGTCCCCTGGTCAAAAAATAACCATGTGAACACATAATTTTAATAACCTGTCAAAGTGTCATAATGGAAATGGAATGGTGCCATTTGTAAATCACTATTTACCAAAAAAAAAAAAAAAAAAAAAAAAAATTCTTTGCATTTCAAAAGAGATTTAAATAGATGTCCTAAATTTGGTTTGTTTAAAAAAACAGTCTGTTCCAGAAAGTCTCTAAGACTTGAATAAAAAAATTAAAACACATTAAAGAAGTATTAGTGCGCAGACTTCAATAATTGTGCATTTTTCTAACACTTCAAAGGTCAGAGAACTTTGGGTCAGGGGAGAGAAAATGTCTCACCCGGAGAATATTCCAGTTGGGTTTGTGTGCTTCTCAGGAGCAGTGCTATTCTCCATGTTTTGTTGGTTTGGTTTTGCTCTTGCCACAAAGGAAACAGAAACCAGCAAGCTGCAAGGGTCGGGAGCACCGTCTCCTTGAGAGATTAGCCAAGCACCAGTTGGTTTGCATAAGGCATGGAGAGTTGCCTGGGAGGACTTTGTCCTCAAGATCCTTCTGCATCCAAGAGCACAGGAGCTAAGGTAAAGCGGTGTTTGATACATTTGCATTTCTAAAATGTTTGATATGAGTTGCTTTCACTCTGCCTCAGGGGTAAAATTATATAAAGCACTATTTGATAACAGTGGAAAGTCTGTCAGAAGATGTCCCTACATTTGCATGTATTTGTTTACATTTTGGTCTAAAATCTATATTCACTTAGGTTTCAAGCATTTCTGGCTATGGGGTGAGTCCCCAGGGTCTTTTAAATGACAGACCAAAGGTCATGATCTCACAGGGTTTGTGAGTTCAAGCCCTGGGTAGGGCTCTGTGCTGGCAGCGTGAAGCCTGGTTGGGATTCTGTCTCCTTCTCTAGCTGCCCCTCTCCCCTTGCTCTCTGTATCTTTGTCAAAATAAATAAAAAATAAACTTAAAAAAAAATGACAGACCAAGGGAAGCAAGGATAGAGGTCCACAAGTTTTAGGCTCTAGGACAAAATGCAGCCTCCTGGGAGGTGTTTCTAATATAATAAAGTCCTTAGGGCACCTGGGTGGCTCAGTCGGTTGAGCGTTTGACTTCGGCTCAAGTCATGATCTCATGGCTTCTGAGTTCGAGCCCCACATCGGGCTCTGGGCTGACAGCCCAGAGCCTGGAGCCTGCTTCAGATTCTGTGTCTCCCTCTCTCTCTGCCCCTCCCCTGTTCTCACTCTGTCTCTCTCTGTCTCTCTCTGCCCCTCCCACACTCATGCGCGTGCTCTCTCTCTCTCTCTCAGAAGTAAATAAACATTAAAAATATTAGAGGGGCGCCTGGGTGGCTCAGTCGGTTAAGCGGCCGACTTCGGCTCAGGTCACGATCTTACGGTCCGTGAGTTCGAGCCCCGCGTCGGGCTCTGTGCTGACAGCTCAGAGCCTGGAGCCTACTTCAGATTCTGTGTCTCCCTCTCTCTGACCCTCCCCCATTCATGCTTTGTCTCTCTCTGTCTCAAAAATAAATAAACATTAAAAAAAATTTTTTTAAAACATTAGAAATAAAAATAAATAAATAAACACTTAATGTAATAAAATCCAACTTTCAGATCATCCCCTGATCCAACTGGCATGAGTTCAATCAAGGCTGACTCGTCGGAAGAGGAGGCTGCCAAAACAGAGCTGCCTTAGCCCAGGGTCCACAGAGGACAAGCACTGGCATCAGCAGACCCAGCACCTCTGGTGGCCGTGTTGGCAGACAAAGCCCTCAACCCCTCTGCCAAGGCACCGACACTGATGGACAGTAACAGCAGTACCTTCAGCAGCTCCTTGTGGCATCTTTGGTCAGTATCAGTGGGTGAGTCGCTAAATCGGGCAGTGGCAGTGACCAGAGATAACGCCTCAAAGAGCCACAAAAGAGAAAAGGAGAATGGTAACTGTCACATCACAAGTAAGGACCACTGCTGTATATGAATGACATACCCTCACGGACACTGAGAACTGGAGAAGGGGGGTGGTGGGGTGGGAGGGGGGAAGTCCTGCACAGCAGGTCACAGCAGGGACAAAGAAACACAATTTTGTGATTGTATTAGTGAACGCTTCCTTCCCTCCTCCTCCCCCACCGCCTGCCCCAAGACTGGTGGGATATAGAAAACGAAGGATAGAACAGAAAAGTCTAAGTTTGTGGAAGCATAAGCTATAAATCTGAGATTCAGCCACCCGTGCTTACAGAAGGCCCAGTGGGCCACTTTATTTTTTAAGTGTATTCATTTTTTGAGAGAGAGAGCATGCACAGGGGAGGGGCAGAGAGAGAGGGAGAGAGAAAATCTCAAGCAGGCTCCAAGCTCAGCGCAGAGTCCCACACAGGGCTCGATCCCACAAACTGTAAGATCATGACCTGAGTCAAAATCAAGAGTCAGATGCTTAACTGACTGAGCCACCCAGGGGCCCCCCAGATGGGGCACTTTATAACAAGATACCACTATTGGGTTAGCAGCATTTGCTACTCAAACTTATAAATTAAGAATCAAATTCACAGCCACCTCAGCTGCTGCCAAAACCCCTGCAGCTGCCGCTGACCCCACAGGTGTCCCAGGCACAGGGACCACCTTTACCCAACTGCCGTTCCGTGAACATTTGCTAACAGAATCCTCACCCTCGCTCGCTGCTTCGTCAATGGACAGCAGAGTATCGCTCAAGACCCACGGTTCAGATTTTCTTCCTTGATCTTCTCTTTCTGGATCACCACCAACTGTTTCTTTAAAACATCGAGTTAGTACTATTAAATCCTTGAACATGAAAACTAGATGCAATTGTGAGGCTCGAGAAAGGGAGACTAGGTAATTCCACAGTAGACAGAACTGCGCTGAGGAAACAATTTGGATCATAAATGAAAAGTTCTTGCGTTGAAGATTCCACATCTGTCACCTACCAGTTGCATGGTCTCTGACTTACCCTAAGTCTCATGTGAAATGGAAATAGTAATCATTTCTGTGTCTCAGAAATATAGGGACCATAGGGCACAAAGGGGCTATACCCACGATGCTTATGATTCCCTTCCCTTCCACATTCTGCACGTGTGGAATCTATCCACCACCACACCC
The DNA here is from genome assembly GCF_023721935.1 of Panthera uncia. Classification (NCBI taxonomy): domain Eukaryota; kingdom Metazoa; phylum Chordata; class Mammalia; order Carnivora; family Felidae; genus Panthera; species Panthera uncia. Next base: position 92,252,610 of record NC_064809.1, on the reverse strand, counting down.
CGCCTGAGAGGCAGTGCTAACTGCATGACCCTCTCACCTGGCCACAGCTCACTAAAGCCCAGGGGCACAGCTGAGCCAGGCTCGGCCAGTCAGAAATGTGCCTTCCTCATACCTCAGCTCCACTTCCCTCTGGGTGAGCTTCGTACTCAGGCAGGCAGTCCGCCATGACGGTAAGATGGCCCCCAGCAGCTCCAGGCTTACTCCTACCTGCTTAATAAGTCCCACAGAAAACTCCCTCTTTGCTTACAGTTCCGGTCAAACTCCCGGGGATGGTTCTGATCAGCCTGAACTGGGTCACGCAGTCACCCCTAAACCAACCACTGTTGCCAAGGAAATGCCATCTTTTCTTCACTCAGGCCTGGGTCACACGTTTTTCCCTGGAGTGAGGGAGTGGTATCGGCCTCACCTGATTCACAGAGATGGAGACCTGGGGGAACAGAGTTGGCCAAAAGAAAATCGGGGCGGGGGTGAGGGGGGGGTAGTGTTGCCAAAAGAAGGGGCAAGTCATACCTGGAGAACTTTTAAGAGATAGTCCATGAACACCTGAGGTGGAAAAATGAGAAGTAAACTTTCTTTAGGAAGGAAAACCTCTTTCCTTTAACATGGGCAGAGTGACCAAAAGACTGGGAGGCAGATGGCCCCTAGGGAGCCAGCCCTCGCCCACTGCACTTATCACGCCCCTACCACAGAGAGCTGGGTACCTGTGGATGAGTCAGTCACTGTCCTGAGGCTCAGCCTCCCCACCCATAGTCTCATTGCCAGTTCCCTGAGTCATCCCATGCCCCACCCAGCGTGTTTTGCTTTTCCCACGGTTCCCTCGAATCTCCTGGGACAGATGGCTGGCTGCCGGAGCCGAAGGAAAGAACGGGTGTCTTTTAGAAACAGGAGTGCCTCTCCTGCGAGCAAAGCTCGCAGAAGGGCTGGCTCAGGTGGGTGGGGGTGGTAATTATTCTCTTTGCAGTTCCCGGCGCACTTAAAAATCAGCTTCTTTCTTATAAAGAATTGATTCATAGGCAACCTCTACCTTCTTTTAATTTCTCCGTTTAAAAAAGAAACCAGACACAAAACCAAAAACAATTTGTCATTCTTTCGGAACCAGAACAGCTCAGACTTCTCTTCCTGCTTGAAGCCTTTCCCCTTCCTTCCCTTCCATCCTCTTTCTCATTTACCTGAGAGCCAGCCTTATCAGCCCATCCCTCTCTGCTCACAGCACAACATCAATGCCACAGCCACAGGGCTTTTCGTGTGGTGTGATGGCCGTGTGGCTGTCTGGCTCCTCCACCGGGTGGGGGGATGCCTCAGAGAGGTCACCAGTGATGCGCTGCTCCTTTCGTTCCCTAGAGTCTGGCTCATGGAAAGTCCTCCCCACAGGTTTCAGCAAAAGAGTGAAAATGAGCAAGCTGTTAACTGCACTGGGGGCTGAATGTGGGAAAGATCATCTATCGTGGAGTGCCTTCTCAGAGGCAAAGGCGCCCTTCGTGAAGTCATGAAGACTTTTGCTTCTTAGCATAATTTTGAGTAGCTTCTCTACTACAGATAATTCCAGAGACTGCTCTTGAGAGCCGAGAATATCCACACTAAAAGGAAATGTTTTTGGGGCGCCTGGGTGGCGCAGTCGGTTAAGCGTCCGGCTTCAGCCAGGTCACGATCTCGCGGTCCGTGAGTTCGAGCCCCGCGTCGGGCTCTGGGCTGATGGCTCGGAGCCTGGAGCCTGTTTCCGATTCTGTGTCTCCCTCTCTCTCTGCCCCTCCCCCGTTCATGCTCTGTCTCTCTCTGTCCCAAAAATAAATAAAAAACGTTGAAAAAAAAATTTTTTTTAAATAAAAGGAAATTTTTTTGGGGACTTGTACAGGATGACAGGCCCGAGGTCTTACAACCCACTTCAGGGGAAAATTGCAGCAGCCTAATTACTGTCATGCTCCATGTTTGGATATAATATGAAACATTCACTGAGTGCTTTATAATTAATCTGCAATTAATTTAGATTTTCATGCAGTTGTGGTGTATGGAAAAAAAATCAGCAGTATAAATACAAACGATGAATAATAGGCTGTAGCTGACGGTCAGGGTTTGAAACCCTCTAAAAGACAACAGGCCATGGATTTGCTTGTTTCTATCAGAAGCCATGTAGAGACATTTTAAATGTGTTTGGAGAAGAGGGTAATAACATCCTATTACTCCAAATGATACCAATTTAAAAAAATCACAGCGGAAGAGAGAGAACAGTTCAAATCTGGTTTACCGTTGCCATCTTGCCATACGCCTGGCAAATGCAAGGAAATTTTTTATTTATCCACCTTTCACTTAATACATGTTAACTGAGCATCTATTGAGTGCTAGGCGACATGTTTTCCACGTGAAGAAGGTGGTGAATGGACAGGTAAGTCACTTGCCCTAAGTGTCATGAACTGAAACTCATTACAAGAAGCGAGAATTTCCGACTTCTTATTTATTTGTTCAAAATAATGTCTTCCCAAGGACCGTTCTTAATTGTATTCCCGTAGCGTTCACCCAGCACCTTCCACTTTACGAGAGGTCTCATGTATATATCGCTTTCAGTGTTCACAGTAACTGTCATGCAGACAGGATGATCATGGGTCCGAGTTTGCAACCCAGAAAGTAAAGTACCCAAGATGACACCAAAGGCCAACGGTTGAGCCGGGACCAAAACCAAGCTTCCCAGCTCTGACTCTAGTCCTTTTTCCAGTTACTCCGCATTTAAGCAGGAGGTCTGGCTGGTGCAGCCAACAATGGCTTGAGGACCCAACTTTGGCGAAGACGTGTTGTCAAGAGTCTTTCTAAAATGTGATCTCACACGTATTTGTGTGGAGCCATAAGAAATTGAAGGATTGAGACTGTGATTTCCGGCACCCATCCTTTCCACCAATTATGTGGCAGAGACTTTCCCATTCACAGAATCCAGCCAAGGGAAGATGGAGTCTACGCAGAACACTGTTGGTAAATGGGAGGTCTCTGTGGCTGCGCTGCCACAAGCTTTGAACAAACACACGTGAAAAATGCACTAGATTCTAAATCCTTGGATGCTTAAGAGCTCATCTGGCTCTTTAGAATCAGACACAAAAATCAATGACACATGTCTTTGAAGAAATGAAAGCCAAAAAAAAAAAACACTTTTAGCTTTGCCAAGTGAAGATTTTCCTGAAGCATTCCCCGGAATGAGGTTGGTGTGGAGCATTCTTAAGTGAGCTGTTAAGCCCTGGTGCAATAGAAATAGTTGTGACTTCGTGGCTGGTGACGGGGATTCCACTCATTTCTGTCCCTCTGCCCTCCCTCCATTCTGTGTGATGACTAAATGGCCTCTAATAAATCCTATCGGTTTACGAGACCTGGTCAGTGTAAACATCACTTACCAGCGCCATTAACACGTTAATGCCTTTTGGGTGAGTTGTGAAGAAAAAGGAATAAAATTCCTAAGGGTAAGGGATGTACTTCCAAGGACTGAATTGTCTCCCTTTGGAATTCATATGTTGAAACCCTGGACTCCAGGTATTTGGAGATGGGACCTTTGGGAGGTAATTAGGTTTAGATGAGGTCATGAGGAGACAGTTTTCATGATGGGATTAGTGCCCTTATGGAAAGAGACGGGGGCGCCTGGGTGGCTCAGTCCGTTAAGTGACTGACTTCGGCTCAGGTCATGATCTCACGGTCCATTAGTTGGAGCCCCTGCGTCTGTGCCCACAGCTGAGAGCCTGGAGCCTGCTTCAGATTCTGGGTCTCCCTCTCTTCCTGCCCCTCCCCACTCTCACTCTGTCGCCCTCTCTCTCAAAAATTAAAAAAAAAAACAACACACATTTAAAAAAAAGAGAGAGAGAGACACCAAAGAGCTTGATTCTTCCCTCTTTCTCTCCACCTGCCTGCACAGAGCAAAGACCATATGAGGACACAGCAAGGAGACAATTTTCTGCACCTCCAAGACAGAAGCCCCAGCAGACACTGAGCCTGCGGGACTTCCAGACCCCAGCACTGTGAGAAATAAGCCACCCAGTCTTAAGTTCTGGAAAGCAGCCACCTTGAATAAGACATGTCATATAGTGGAAAGGGATAAAATTTAGCACCAGAAAACCTGTGTCAACTCTTGTCCTTGCTTACCCTCTTTGTGTCTCAGTTTCCTTATCTATAGAATGGGGAACTAGAAGTCCCTTCACTCCCCATATCACAAGGTCATGGTGAGAATCCAGCGAGACGAGGTTTGTAAGCTGCCAACAGAATTGCTCTTCTGTTGGAGGTCTTTAATGATGTTTTGCTGGGAATCTGCCACTAAAATTGAAATCCAAAAATTGCTTAGGCAAAAGAAGTAAAAATATGGGAAATGGGAAAAGAGGTAGGTTAAGAGCTCTACTTTTTTTTTTTTTTTTTAAGTGCTGGAGGGTTGAACTCATGCAAGCAAATTGTTTTAAGTGAATTTTTATGGTTTGGTTGTCTAAAAAACAATCTGACATAGCTTTCAAACTCTTGTTTATTAGAACTCAAAATTCTTGTAATTCTACTTGTTTATGTTACGTGATTATTTTATATTTCATAGTGTTTATAGCTTATATGGCATTTTCTATGACACTGATATACAGAATCTGACAAATTGGCAACTAATTAGTTATATGAAAATATATACTGGATATGAAATACAGTAACTAAGATATAAATGACCTGAGGTTAAAAATGGTACCTGTTTTTCAGGATTGAACTTATCCTATGTTAGCACAAATGGCACCTGGTGGCAGTAGGTGATACTTAAGCCCAGCTCTTATGGACTTATTTTCTGGCTTTTTAGAAATATATATATTTTTTATTTTAGAGCAGATTTAGATTTATAGAAAAATAGTGAAGCTAGGACACAGAGTTCCTATAAACTCCATACCTAGTTCCCTCTATTGTTAATGTCTGTCACAACAAATGAACCAACATGGATACATTATTATTAACTAGAGTCCATACTTTATTCAAAAGTCCTTAGTTTTCATCTGTTGCTCCTTTTTGGTTCCAGGGTCCCATCCAGGACTCCACGGTGCATTCAGCTGTCATGTTTCTTTTAAGCCCCTCTTGGCTTCGATGGTTTCCCAGACTTTCCTTGTTTTTGATAACCTTGATGATTTTAAGGAGTATTGGTCAGGTATTTTGTAGAATAGCACTCTGTTTGGTTTGTCTGATGTTTTGCTCATGGTTGGACTGAGGTTATGAGCTTTGGGGAGGAAGATTTATAGACACTACTTAAATTTGGGGATATTCCAGTAGAGTCAGACAGTTCTCTGGCACAAGGAAAAATCTTTTTGGCCTGAAGCAGCATGGTCCACGGTGGATATCTCACAACTGGGAAAGTGCTGAAAATACAAAGAGAATTTTCCAGCAAAGTTTAGTAGGCTTAACTAATCCTAGGATGCCACAGATTGCCACAGGTCTCTTCATTATGTTAAATCCTTTCTTTCTGAAGATTTTCAACACAGTCTCCTGTAGTATGCTTTTTCTGTTTTGCTTTGTTTTGTTGGGGGGAAAGACTTTCAGTTTTGTAATAGAATTTAACTTGAAAACAGTGTTTATTTGAGAGAAATCCTCTTATAGGCAATGTCAGTGAACTACCTTAGATATCTGAAACTCCATGTTATCCCAAACATAAATGCATGAATGAGAACATGGGGTCTATGTGCTGGAAAGAACTCTGTAACCCTGCTTCTCACAAACATTCCTTCCAGTGGAAGGGTCAAATTAATGAAGTCTCTCCCACACCACGAACCTGGGACATGATTTAAAAATGGAATGGAAAATACAGTCTCTAGACGCAGGTCATACCGGGACAGGCTGATAGTATACAACCCAGGACAACCAAGTCTGAATTTGAATCCAAGAAATTGCAGGGATCCTGAAATACTCCTCCCAAGAATTAACTACTCTATTTAATTTTCTACAAGGGCTATGCTGTTAGTAAAAGGTAAAACAATTTTCCAAATATAGAAAAAAATATAAACATTACGTAACACACATGCATATGCTCTGTCTGTAGCTTGGTTTTTATAGTCGACAAACATGCCTTGATGTATGTGTGAGTGTTTTGTGACTCAATCTCCTTATAACCCCAGTGTAATCATTGTAATGATTCTCTTCTGTGCAGTTGAAACAATAATAGCTTATATTTATTCGCAGCCTATCTGTGCTTTACATATTTTATCTCATTTAATCCTATCTAGATACTCATTGTCCTCTTCTATAAAGAAGGAAATCAAGACTTAGAGACGTTAAGTATCCTGTCTAAAGGTACACAGAGAAAAGTCAGGATTTGAATTCAGGCAAGGACTGTTTGGATCTGAAGTCTCAGGTCCTACTGGGCTAAACTACCTCTGCGTCACTGAGTTTATTTCAAAATGCCTTCTGTGAGAGCAAGGACCATATCTCTTCTTAATAGATGGGGTCTCACAATTCCATTCATATGGCACAGGTGTAGTAATATTTGAAAACAAGGAAGAGGAGGATGTATTATTACTACTGATTATCACTGTCAAGGTAAACAAACAAAAAAAACAAAAAAACAACTCTCATCTCCTAATTGACTCCCAGGCCAATAGTAAGATAAGAGAAGTCCAGCCACTCAGCAGCCTTGTCACCCGGAGCTAGAGCTACAGTGGCTCAAATATCCATGTCCTAAAATACAGAAAATTTGAGGTACAGGAAGGCCAACAGATCAGGAGATGATTGCCATTGAGAAGATAGGTTGTGATAGTTTCCAAGAGAAGGGGACATGCCACATGTTGGGGGCCACACTGGGAAGCACCAGGGTCAGTCAGGAGGCAGAGGAAGTGGGGGTGAACTGTGGGCAAGAGCCTTTGTTTTGGTTTCTATGGGAAGGAAGAAGCAAGGCAGGGTGGACAGTCTGGGGACTGGCTCATGTGAATAACTTCAGCAGGCTGTGGGGCTGTGCCTAGCTGTCTGGTACCTAGCCCTGGCGTGGTTAGGGCAGGTGGAGTGTGAGAGCCCAATAAAGGAGGTGGGTTGCAGTGTGGACTCTAGACTGTTTGGCTTGTATTTGAAAAGCACTCACGGACAAGTTGTTTACTATTTCTAGGAATTGGCTAACCTTAGGAGGTAGAGTCCCCTTAAGGTCAGTAAGACCCCCAAATGTCAAAATGTTTGAATACAGAAAATAAAAAACATGGTTGATAGACTCCAGCTAAGAGGCTTTCTGGCCATTTTAAATTGGGAAAGGCATATGAATGTACCCATAAGCCAGGCAGAAGTATCCAAGAGCTAATTTAGCTGAAAACAATAGAGATGGGTCGTAATGCCGTCATATGTAGAGGGAGAAGAAAACAAAACCAATGAAAACTGGAAAATAACCTGGGCCTAGATTATCTGGGCTACCTTAAAAAACTTGTCACAAGTTAGTGCTTCATAAGAGAGCACACAAAACTTAGTGTCCATCAGGCATTAGGCATTAGAGGGTAGAATTGCAACTACTTCTCTTATCCAAATCATTAACAAGCAACATTCTGCACTCTAGTATATGTCGTTTTTCTCTCTCTCTCCCTCCCTCCCTTCCACCTTCCTCTCCCTCTCTTCCATAAACACATAGCAATAGTTTGCCTAAATGTGAGCTCATCTGTGAGACACTACCCATCCGTCCCCCTAACACACACCATATCACACACTGTTAAGAGTCTGTGTTTAGTGGGCCCACGTTGGCAGAAACGGGCCTTTTTGTTTTTCTCGAAAGCTACAGTAAGAAATACATAACACAAAGTAGACTCTGACCTGCGTCTTTGGCCTCACAGATTCCTTAATACCAGAAGCAGTATTTTCAAGCCCAACAGTGCTGTTTACTCCAGGAAGAGTTTTCTTCATAATCACGGGAAAATAAAAAACCACACTATCTCAAGTTGCGGCAAACACTTTATTCTCCTCATTAACGTCTCAAAACTGTCAGAAGCCAAAGCTTGAAAAGCCCTATGGCAATAAATTGAATGTTTTACAAAGAGAAGAAAGAGATTGCAAGAGGTTATGTTTCTGTTCGCCGTATTTTTGAGTATTTTTCCTTGGCGAAGTCCTCAACCAAATTCGAATACATCAGACACAGTGCCGATAGAAGTAAAAGAAGTAATCTGTAAAGAATATCCCAGCAAAATAAGGATCCGTTGAACAGTCAGCTAAATCCTGTCAGAACAGAAGAAAAAAGGAGAATGACTAATGTAAGAATCAGTTAAAGTAATTGACTGACTGAATTGAATTGATCGATGGATTGATTTAATGGTCTGTTTCTTTCTCACCGGAAAAGAAAAAGGGAAAGGGGGAAAAAAAAGAAAGAAAGCTTACCGGTGCAGCTACACGGAAGTGGTATGTGCTGTCAAAGAATGGGGCTACAGGGAGGCTCCAAATGTGCTGATAGCCCTAAATAATGAATGAAAGAGAGATCCATTTCATAACCACATTTTACACTCAGTTGGAAAGACTATAGTCTGAGAAAGCATTTCCTTGACTACTCTAGGAAAGGTATCCGTGACAACAGCTTTTGATAGGAGTCGCTAAAACAGTCTGCAGTTTCTGAAGGACACACGGAGGATGCTGAGCAAAGCCCTGTGACCAGGGTCAGCCAGCAAGGAGAAACAGCGGCATTTGGCTCGCGGCATCCCTCTCCTGGTGGGGAACAGAGGCCATGCCGCAATTCTAGACACACTTCTTCTGGAACAGGGACGGAATGCCCAGGGGCTGGAAAACATTACCTGTGTCATCTCCTGGGAGACCTCTTGGTGGCTTTGTATCCCTTTGGCTTCCCTTTTACTATGGAAACATATATTTCCAAGGGTGAAATTGCATTGGAAGACTATCAATGGTTCTGTTGTGCTTCAAGAGACAAAGGAGAGAAAGGGCAAATGGAAAGCAGTTACCAGCTCCACTAGGCGATACCTTGATAAAAAGAGGTGCGAATGGGAACGTAACTTGGAAATCCATTCAAAGTTTCTTGCAGGCATTTTATTACGCAAAGCTCATCAATGCCAATATGCCCGTCCCCATCTCATTATTACAGAAAGAAACTCAGTCTCAGATAATTACTGTCATGGACTTAATGTTTGTGTTCCCCTCCCCCAAATCCATATGCTGAAATCCCAACTTCCAAAGTGATGTGTTAGGCAGTAGAGTCTATGGGAAGTGATTAGGTCTTGAGCATGGAGCCTTCATGGGTGGGATTACTGATCTTATTGAAAGGACCTCAGAGAGCTCTCTTGTTCCTTTGCTATATGGACACAGTGAGAAGATGGCCTTCTATGAAACAGGAAGCAGACCCTCACCAGAGGCCAAATCTGTCAGTGCCTTGATATTGGACTTCCCAACCTCCAGAAGGGTGGAAAATAAGTGTTTGTTAAGGCACTCAGTCTATGGTATTTCTGTTATAGCAGCCTGAATTGACCAAAACAACTACTGGGGTAGCATATGATAGTCCCTAAGATCTAATCTCGTGACTTAAATCACCCTAGCATCAGAAGTTCTTATCCCCACAGATTAGAAAATACTTTTTGAAGATATCCATTCTCTTTTCTCTGGCAACTGAATGTGCATCTACCTGAAGTTTCCAGGATTTCAGATTCTACACACCCCTGATCTGAGGAGATAGTGTTTGAAGCAGCAAGGTGCACAAACACAGGAAGGGATGTGGGGGTGAGCCCCATTAGAATTTACCTCCCTTAAAAGCTATCAGAGTAGAAGTCCTGCCAGAAAGAATGACTCTTCTCTGGAGGTTAGCCCATTAATTATCATCAAGAGGCTGAGATCCATCTGTCCTTGGAAATGATCTTATTGCACAAGTGGGACAACCTACAATCTCAGTTGAGTATGTGTGTTATTTTTAAATCACACATATTGGACAAATGGCTCTTCACCTAAAAAGCCTGATTTAGTGGCTCAAGATGGTTTTCTGCCACTTCAGGGGACATACCGTGTCAGCTTACTTCCTGCCATTGAAGCTAGGAATGAAGGAGGAAATGCTATTCCAGGCTACTCAGGGGGTGCTAGAAAACAGTACATTTAGCTCTTGCTCTGCATGAAATGTGATGGGCTCTGAGTCACGAAACACTTGCTGCTTGAAACAAAACTTTCCAAGGCAAGCCGTTGGGTTGAGTGTCATGAACTCAGTGTAGAAGCAAAGTTGAGGAGGGAAGAGGTATGAAGCCCAAGTGAAACAGAAGAAGGGACAGATGGAGGAGGAGTAATAGAGCTGGGAAAGCAGAGAGGGAGCGTGGAGGACAGAGAAAAGGAAAAGAGAGGCAGAAAACAAAGGGGAGAAGAGAGGAAATGTGGGGAGGGGGGAGAAAAGGAGAGACTATAATCAAGAGACGCAAAATAAAAACCATCTATCTTCCTGATGAGCAGCTCATTGCATAATTTGAATGAAGTGGGTCGAAAGTCTTAGAAGTACCATAGTTATTTTAAATATTTGGTACGAATAGATTAAATTAGAGCTTTGTGATTTTGAAGGAAAGGTACTGATAATAAAAGCTACAATTGAGGCGCCTGGGTGGCTCAAGGTGGCTAAGTGTCCGACTCTCGCATTTGGCAGAGGTCATGATCTCACGCTTTTGTGACTCTGAGCCCCACATCTGTGATGCCACCACAGAGCCTGCCTGGGATTCTCTCTCTCTCCCTCCCTCTCTGCCCCTCCTCCACTCACACTGTCTCTCTCTCAAACAAAATAAAATAACTTACAATTTTTATATAAAAAAAAGAGCTATCATTTATTAAGTGTCTCATATGTGCCAGGAAAGGGCAACGTTTTTACATCTCTCATCTCACTGGGAAGGTAGGAAAGTGATGGTTTAAAGGATGGGCTGAGTTTGAAACCCAACTCTACCATTTACTGTCTGCGAGTTTCAGGACAAGTGTGTTTGACCTCCCTAGACCTAAGTGTTCCCATCTGAAAAATATAAACTAGAAGAGAAATACCTAACTCAGAGGGTTATTGTGAGGATTATATGACCCACTATTAAAGTGTAGAGTGTGTGGCATAGGCTCTGTGCTCAGCAAATGGTAGTTCTTAATTTCACTATTCTTAACAGCGGTTCCCACAGCAGCTCTACTTGTTCCGGTCTTATTTCAAACTTGTTTTACAGACAAAAACAACTCAGAGAGGATAAGTAGTTTCTCCAAGGTTACAGAATTAGTAAGTGGCAGAGACAAAATCTGAACCCTGGTCTGCCCAACTCCAAACTCTGACTCCTTGAACTCCCCTGGGGAGAGGGGGTGGTGTCGGCCTCAGCATTGCTACCAGCGACTCTCCCAACTGCCCGGCCCCCCAACCCGGGGACTGTGCTATTACTCTTGCTCCTACCCTAATTCAAAGGGACACAGTGGCGGCGGGGGGGGGGGGGGGGGGGGGGGGGGGGGAGTCTGCAACTTGAGAGCATCAAACCCAAAACTGCTCCCATTTTACAGGTGCTGAGTGTGAATCCTTAGGGTCTTTCCATTCACTGGAGGAGCCTGGAAGATCCCAGCCTTCATTTTGAAAACTCCCTAGAGCTGGCCCACCTCTCAACCCAACTACCATCCGCCGGCATGGACTGATAACTTCCCACCTTCTAACTTACTGATCAACTGTGAAGTAAGTTCAGACTTCCTATTCAGATAATGATAGAAGCGGAACTGTTTTCTACAGTTATGCACTTACTTGATTTCCAGAGAGAATTTGACATTGGCAGGTGTGTGCTTATTAACAGGAATATTGTAATTGTAGTTTCCAGAGCTAATTATGGAAAAAAAATAAAACCACAAATCAAAATACACAGGAAAGGCTTCAAAAGGCTTTTGTTACTCATTAAATACTATGTGAACTGTGAAATGCTCTATAACAAACACAGAAAATCAAATTTAGCACAGGAGAGTTCTATGTTTTCCAGAGATGTACCTGTCAAATTTCAAAGTGATCTCTTTTAGGTCTTAATATATAAAATATACCACAAAGATTTATGGTTTGTTAGAACACACAGACAAAATGACGGGAAGCCAAATCCCAGGCCAAATGCATAAAACTGAGCACACCGGAAATGACTCCAGTCCCTGTTAAGGAGACACAGATTTCGGAAGACAAATGAGGCAAAGGCAAACTAACAATCCCTCTGGAAAGGAGGACTGGAAATAATGAATACCAGCTTTTCTATCCTGAATCGCTCCCTTTTCGGCAACATTAGCAGGAAATACCACGCACGTTCAGAACTTGAATCAACTAGTGTTATTATAGTCTGAATCACCATTTCATAAGGGAGAAAACTGCACCACGAAGGACTTATACAGAGACACGCCCCCAACCCCCCGACCCCCACCCCCCCATACACACATCCCCTTTAAGAGAGATACTTGGGAGAAAGCGGGACTTCCTGGGACTCATACTGGAATGAAAACCCCAGCAGAAAAGCATATTATATCTAACACAAATTCTTATGTCCGGGCCATACCTTGAATTATATGGAGAAACAAAACCAGGTAAGTTGGAAAAAGAGCCAGGGTCATTTTAGATTCTCTTTAATAACACTAAAGTAGGTTGTTAAAAATGAGGAAGCAGTTGTTAAAACTGATCTGAATTGAGATCAGGAGAGCCTTGTTCTACCAGAGGAAGCTTAGATAAATGGAATTTACTTCCTACCACATGCCCCCCAGCATCTGCATGCAGTAGTATCTCACAGATGAGAAATGGACACTCAGAGGGAATGAACTTACCTTGTCAAAGTTCTGGTATTTGAACCCGAATCACCCTACTCTTCTTCATTATGTCACCCTAACATAGTAATTAATGTCTGTCTCTGAATTGTTTAAGCTCACTGAAGCTCAGGTTCCTTAATGGCAGAATGGGGATCAACTAGACCAACCTCTTAGGGACTTTGTGAGAATTCGATGACATAACGAATGTCAAAGCCATAAACAAAGCATAACGCACCAGACAACTTATTTTTAAAGCTCAGTATAATCAACCTGAAGCCTACATTACATTAGGTTGAAAAAAGCAATAAGGCTGAGAATGCAAAGGATTTGTGACACCAGTTCCAAATACAGGGCCTTGCCTTTAACCTAGCAGTCATCCAGTACATATTTATCAAAGAAAGAAAATTATCTGCCCACTCTTAATGCCTTCAACTTGCATATTGTGCTTTCTGAAGCTACTTGTACTCTATGCTCCTAAATGCGTCATTACCTTACGGCACACGACAGACATGGATGTTGCTGATAACTTTTTCAGTATCTGGATTTTTTTCCTCCTCACTGAAAAAGCTAAAATAAGCTATATTATTTAGCAATTAAAACAATGGTACTCCTTGTTATTAAAATGTGTAAATGTCAGCTCACTCATTACTTGGAGCCATCAGTAACAACGTCTTTCTTTTGTCTATAAAATTAACCAGCAGCTCTGGGCCTATGGTATGTGTCCTCAGAGAGTCAGCCACAGACCTGCCCTCTAAGCTTTTTGCCTTAGCTTTACCCATTAAAATGGGAGACTGGAATCGTGGGAGCCTTGGTTTATTGATATTTGCTAATACCAACCATTTTATGATTCCCTCGTCCACCGTGTAACAAATATGTTTTCACTTAAGGAGCAATGTAAGCACACATCGATTTTACCATGTAGTTCTAGCTTTCATTCCAGTCTCAGAAACCCAGAGCCCTGAGTAAATTCCAGAAACAATCGAGGTATAATGGGGAGGCTTACCCACCCGCACTGGTGGTCTCCATTGCAATACCGATGATCTATTACTTGCTGGATTTCCATAATCTGAATAGAACTAATGGTTGTGTCAATCCCTGAATTGAGAAGAAATAGAGAAAAGAAAGTAAACTCTTCTGCAGAGGACAAGAGTATTGTGCTCCAGCAAAGTCTCCAAATTCTGAATGTGAAATAAGAGTTTCCTAGATAAATGGGTTCCATTTGCATTCAAATGGAAAAAGAAGGAGAAGGGCAGGGAGAAGGCTTCTGTTGTTGTTGTTGTTATAGTAAATTTTAAGAAAACTAATAAAAATCCAGGTTCCAATAGGCAGCCTCATCACATCCAAAAGAATTTCTGGACCCTGGAAGTCCTACTAAATTGACATTTATTGAAAATGGAGAGTACAATATGAAATGCCATCTGGCCAATAAAGATGGCTTTTAAAACCTCAGAAAACAGAAAACAAGCTAAAAATACAGTTAGAATAGAAAAAAAAGGCAGAGAGTTCAAATAAATTATTCAAATCCATGGAGATAAACCTCAACAGGTCCAGTAGTGAGAGACCAACTCTAATGTCTCCTTAATGGTTAGGTGGGCGTTGATTCTAAAAACATGATCCCTATGAGTGTTCTGGCAGGGTGCAGCCTTCATCCCTGTTCCTCACTCCAGTGATGCTTTTACAGCTTGTTGTTACTCTACCTGGCTCCACAAAGTCAAAGAATAGTCATGTAAATGTAAACTCACAGTCAGTCCCCCAGTCAGGGCTGGTTAGCGCATCTCTTGCCAGGAATGACATGCTTCTGTCTTCTGAAGAAGAAAATACTCTGTCAATCTTTAATGCTTGGTCAGGATGAGAAGAAACCTAGTAGGAGCCCCTCTTTGTCTCTGTCAGTTGAATGTTTCCCCTCACTTTCTCTCTCCCACCTTTCAACCCATCCAATCCCTACCCCATTTCTTACAGATCTAGCATATTCTCACCTTCTTCCAAGAAGCCATCTGTTTTGGGTTGATGTGTGTTCCCCAAATTCTTACGGTGAAGCCCTCACCCCTGAGAATATGACTGTATTTGGAAATAGGGCCTTTAAAGAGGCCGTGAAGTTAAAACGAAGCTGCTATGCTGGCCCTACTCTAATCTGACTGGTATCCCTCCCCATAGGAAGAGACACGCAGAGACACTAGGGGTGTGCAGAGACAAAAGACCTTGCAAGGACACAGCACAAAGGTGGTCATCTGTGAGTCTAGGACGGAGGCTTCAGAAGAAACTAGACCTCCTAACACCCTGATTTTGCACTTCTGGCCTCCAGAATTGTGAGCAAATAAATTTTGTGGTTTAAGTTGTCCAGTCTGTGGTTTTTTGTTATGGCGGCCCTAGCAGATCAGATCACTGCGGCCCACAGTCCCCTCCTTTCCAGTGTCATAGCATTACTACTGAACCATCTATATGGTGATTAATTAGTGATAGATCTGTCTCCACATCCAAAGCCTGTCATCTCTGTTTTATCATTTAACTCGTATGTATTTTTGCCCTTTCTTGACAACTCCAGAATAGGGAACCTCTATTAAAATTCTTTGATTCCTCTGTAAGTCCTACCATAATATGATCCACACAGGAATAAAAGAACACTTAAAACTCAAGGTCAGGACTGTGCTGCAGCTGAAGAGAAGAGTCAGATCACTGGTGCAGGGCCAGAGCTCGCTTGTGAGGAAGGAAGTGGGGGAGTGGTTTTGACCCCGTCATAGCCAAAAAGTCATTTTAAAAGCAATTTTGGAAAGGTAACTACTGAGATGATTGTTGTTAAGGCTTTGGGGGAAAAAAACCCCAGATATCCTTAAAGTGAATAGTGAAAGCAATTATTTAGTGGGTTGCTAAACAAGCTTTTAAAAAGAATTTTAAAGTTTTTGCATTTTTTAATTTTGCTGATTTTTCTCAAGTATGTGTACTCTTTATTGTATTCCTTCATTTGCATTAAATAATATGTTTATATCTCTCTACACAGTTTTGGGGAAAACACAGACAGTAACCTCAATTAGGAAGAGACATAAGTTAATACAATGTGTGCTACTCTCAGGAAGAAAAGAGAGACAAGATCTATTCAACTTTCTGCATGGAATTTCAGGATAGAAAGCAAACGCAAGAGTGCACGTTACTTGCGGGCCATCACTCCTAAGTAAATCTGCCCTGGTTAGTACTTCTTACACTAGGCACACAGGCTTGTTTGCCTGTCAGCAAAACCAACCGTGAGCTTCTGGAACATCACACACATCCTGTGCACTGCCATAGCCCCAGGCAAGGCAATGCTGGGCTCTCCGCAGATGCTCAACAAATATTTGTGGGAGGATGGA
Organism: Panthera uncia; assembly: GCF_023721935.1. Classification (NCBI taxonomy): domain Eukaryota; kingdom Metazoa; phylum Chordata; class Mammalia; order Carnivora; family Felidae; genus Panthera; species Panthera uncia. The sequence goes on along the minus strand of NC_064809.1, from coordinate 92,236,585 downwards.
AGGAAGAGAGGCAGGGAAAGAAGAAGAGCCAATCATATACCCTGTAGAAAAATGTTTCCTCTTACACACTCAAAGGGGAAATTGCCAGCGGATGGGTACAGACGATGCTGGGAATGGATATGGGAACCTGGGCTCCTTTGCCCCATTGGCAAACGGGAGTGAGATAGAACTTGAAGGAGAGGCAGGTTTCCTCAGGATCTTGCCTAACATGATCCTTTTCATTAAGAAGAAATGGATCATGATACATGAGGATTTCCTAGAAAATTGAATATATATTTCCCTTTAGATATAAATATATGTGCTGCCTAAAAGGCCTCTAGATTTCTTGGATTCCAGCTATTTCAATAATAATTGTCAGTACATATCCCCTGCTATGAGTTTTGCTTATGACTGCTTCCACAGAAGGCTGTGAATTTATAAAGCAAATGAGGCATGAAAAGAAGGGGAAACCAGGGGTGCCTGGGTGGCTCAGTCGGTTAAGTGTCCGACTTCGGCTCAGGTCATGATCTCATGGTTCGTGAGTTCAAGCCTCACATTGGGCTCTGTGCTGACAGCTCAGATCCTGGAGCCTGTTTCAGATTCTGTGTCTCCCTTTCTCTCTCTGCCCCTCCCCTGCTCCTGCTCTGTCTTTCTCTGTCTCTCAAAAAATAAATAAATGTTAAAAAAATTTTTTTTTAAAAAGAAGAGGAAACCAGAACTTCTCCATCCTGTATGCTTTTATTCTTTACCTTTTTTTTTTTTTTTTTACTTTCCCGCTGAATTTGCAGAAAAGGGCTCATTATAAATTTTGACAACAGAACTACTTCCACAGAAGCATGTTTTCAGGTTCCTGGACATAGAATCCTAAGATAGGATGTAGTATCTTATGGGATAACTGTATTTTTTAAAACAGTAATTAAAAGGTAAGGTTGAGGAGAGATAATCTTGCAGATTAGAATTATGAAAATGGCAGGATTGGAAATAAATTTTAAATCTCCTATAAAACACCTCTAATTTCTCACCTCTCTGAGGCAAGACTATTGAATTCTGAAAGGCTGGTTATTGGAAAACCATAAATTCTCCTGTAGTCATATAGGGGTGACTCTCATTTTACAAATGCCTTCCAGTAATATTCACTATAAACTTAATATACACTCCTAGTGGTTTTCCCTGTAAAGTTGGAGATATATTTCACAATCGGTGGAAAAGATCTCCCAATAAACTAAATTAGAAACTTGTGGAGAGGAGAGATTTAAGGTGGCGTCCAACCAAAGCATATCCTCTTGTAGAATGTGTATATAGCATTACTTACAAAATTGTGCTCTATGGCTAAGTTCCAAAGCAGCATACCTTTTTCTTTCCTGATTGAACCAGACTCATGCCAAGAAAAAGTCAATGAGCCCAACCAATTGATGACTGAGTCCTTTAACACAGGGAACCATTTTATTGCAACCATTTGCTTTTCTCAGAGTACTGAACTCCAAAACAAAATAAGCAGGAATTCCCATGCCTTTTAGCTTCATGAGATTTTTTAAATCTTCACCAAAACTCTGTGGAATCCACAGATTTTTTTTCCTCACAAGCTCATTACTTTTTAATATCTAACTCTATTTAAATCTTTATCGGTTCCATAGATTAAAATCTAATCCCTCACACTCAGTTGGTGCCTCAGATTAGAAGCTCAATGTTCCAAAATACCCACTCTCCACATCCTGATTAGTCTTCCCCAAACCTTTCATAGTAAGTGGGAAGAGGGGATAAACTTTCTGACGACATTTTACACAATCAATTTAGGCCCAAAAGAAGAACAATAGCTTGTGCTCAGCATATCATAAAAATGTGATGGTAAACTGCTAGATATTACAATTCATCTTACAGAGTTATTCCAAATTGTTGTTTTTTTTTGGTTTTCCCTGAACCCTTGAGTTTCTTTATTATTTTTATTCCTTAATTTTTATTATTTTTTATTACTTAAAAAAATTTTTTAATCTTTATTTATTTTTGAGAGACAGAGCACAAGTAGGGGAGGGGCAGAAAGAGAGAGGGAGACACAGAATCTGAAGCAGGCTCCAGGCTCTGAGCTGTCAGCACAGAGCCCAATGTGGGGCTCGAACCCACAAACCGTGAGATCATGACCTGAGCTGAAGTTAGATGCTTAATCAACTGAGCCACCCAGGTGCCCCGATTCCTTAATTTTTAATTAGTCTTCAATGCCTCAGAAACATCTGGTTGCAAGAATTTGCCTGGCTTTCTCCACTTTCAGATTTAGGAACCCCGGTGTTATACAGTGGTCAGGACAAAGGGGAAGGATGGACCAGCAGCAGAAGAGAAGAGGCTTTCTTTACACCCCCAGAAATACCCCACAACAGGGACATCTCAATGGCTATAGGCTAACCTGCGGGAGGCAGATGCCGAAGGGGCTTTCCAGAACCATAGAATGAATACTTTCTGATTCCTCTAAAGCTGATCCCGAGTACATGTACACACTGTGCCCAAATAAATGGACGCACAATGGTAGATGGGAAGGAACCCAGGACAAGGAGACAGAGGACTCAAATTCCAATTCCAACTTTGCCAGTAGCTTACTGCAGATCCTTAAGCAAGGTCCTGGGCCTCCATTTCATCAGCTGTAAAATGGGTAAGCTGGTATAAATCAGAGGTTTTCCTGACCTGGGGACTCTGGAACCCCAGGTGATGGCATAAAGTGGTCAGTGGGGTCTGTGGACTTGAAAAATAACAACTCTCCCACAGACGTGTACTATTTTTCAAGTATTCCTGTTGGACTAACAAAAATAATTTTTCTTTAATTTTATTTGTTTGTTTGTTTGTTTTTTCAATATATGAAATTTATTGTCAAATTGGTTTCCATACAACACCCAGTGCTCATCCCAAAAGGTGCCCTCCCCAATACCCATCACCCACCCTCCCCTCCCTCCCACCCCCCCATCAACCCTCAGTTTGTTCTCAGTCTTTAAGAGTCTCTTATGCTTTGGACTAACAAAAATCATTTGATTACAAGCTTAACTGAGTTTACAGTAACATTCTCCCTCTAGGTGTTTTCTCAGTCAAATGATCCTAAAAGAATAATGAATTAATAGTGGATTCTATGGGTCAAAAAGTTAGGGTGCCACTGGTGTACTGCCCTCTGACATTCTACGACTCGAAATCCCCCAAAGTGTGCGGCTTTCCTCAACAGGATAGTGAAGAGAACTGTGAAGTGAAGCGAAGAAAATCCTTTCCATCTTTCTCCAGCCGAAAGAGAGAAGAGGGAACAACTTTCCCAGTATATCAGGGAGCCTGGTAAGGCAGGACTTAAATTTCATTTTTATTTATTTATTTGAAAGACGCATCTCTTTTTTTAATGCCTATTTATTTTTGAGAGAGAGAGAGAGAGAGAGAGAGCATGCAAGTGGGGGAGGGGCAGAGACGGGGGACGGACAGTAGTGAGCGTGATGTGGGGCTTGAGCCTACAAACCACGAGATCATGACCTGAGCCGAAGTCGGACACTCAACTGACTGAGCCACCCAGGTGCCCCTCAATTTCACTTTAGCCAGACAACGCTGATAATTGTGTCTAGTAGAACACAGCCAGAGATTGTGGGGCAGACCTTCTTTTTTTAGGAGTCTCTTCAGTGTCTCCCACACTCATGAAATATAAGACCTGCAGATACCCCTGTTCCAGAGAAGAGAGCAATAAACCTTCATCTGGTTTGATAAGGCTTCTCTTCCCTCCATGTGAAGAGCTGGTTCCCACAGGAATGAGTTTGCTTAAGGGTCAAGAACCTTTTTGCAAATGAAGATTGGATCTGTCCATGACCTCTTCCTGTACAGGATCCGTTGTTACACGTCTCTCGTGGGTGAGGTAGTCTCTCCTGAGGACTGCTCTCAGAAAAGGACACCAGGTATACCCAAGGTGGACCCCGAGGTAAGAAAAGAGTTTACCGGCCACAAGTTTCCATGTGCTTTCACAAGAGATGAAGGCTTTGGGGGATTTTTGTAACCATACTGGATTTTTCCATGTTTGAAACTATGGAGAATAAGCTGACTCAAACGAATTCCTTTCACATCTTTGTGAAAGTAGTGATGCGTCTTTGCCCTGTAGTGTTGCATCTCTTGCCAAGTTCAATCAAAAGTTGCTTTCATGGGAAAAATAGTGCAAGCATTGCCTTCTATGGGTGCAGGGAAAAACTCTCTATGTCTCACCTTCTTGTTGGAAAGAATGGGGATAATAACAGTGCCTGTCTTTTAGGTTGGTGAGGACTTGAATGGTTTACTCATGTAGATTACTTATGGCAGTGCTTTTGTATACATTACTACCTCATTACATGATAATGATAATGGCGGTGGTGACAGTGACAATGATTTCTACAAGTTATTTATTCAACTCTACGATATAAAATAATGTCAAAAGGAAAAAGAAATTACATTGCTGCCCCAAAACCTCAACCACTGACCATATTTTACATGTCAGTCATTTGGACTGCTCAAACATATTCTGGTTCATCTTCTTCTAAGTGTATGTTAGGTCTGCACTTTATCAATTGTTTTTAAATTAGACATGACCTACGTCACTTGGTTTGGCCAATAAAGCGTAAGCAGAAGTGACATGTGTTATACCTAAGTTGGAACTTTAAGAGCCAGTGCACAATTTGCCTTTTCTCTTACCTACTGTTACAGAGGTGGTAGAAATATGTATTGAGATGGAGTCTCCATTAGTTAAGTCCCAAATGACATGATGAGCAAGAACCCTCTTTTGACCCATATTTGACATAGAAAGAGAATCAGCAATACATTTTTGCCACATTAAGTCACTGTAATGTGGAAGTTGTTGCTACAACATCCTGATATATAATCCCTACTAATATGTACGTATTGCTATTATCAGCATTATCATCATTATTATTTTATATACTTGTTGTGTGTATGCAGAAGATTTCCAAAATAATAATGAATTAGTATACATTTGGATGTACTACATTTGGTTTTATAGAGATAATTACACTTTTAGCCCTTACTCAAGTTTCCATAATGTTTTCAACATGAAAATTCTGTTACTCAAAAACATTCTGTGTGTGTGTCTGTGTGTGTGTGTGTGTGTGTGTGTGTGTGTCCCTAGAAGGTAGAAGATATTCTGAAAGTGGTTGTGATTTTCACTGACTGGCAGCTTACCCTGAACTCACTAGATTTCCAAAGCCCTTTACATTTTTCCCTACTTGGTTTGGGCAGAAAGCCCAGCTATGACATCATTTTATAAGTTCTAAGTGAGCCAGAAAATCTACCCAATCCACACATGATTACTTTACATGTTCTACTACTACTGTCTTTGCTAGCAATGGACAGATGAGACTTTTTCACTTGAATCAACCAAAATTTCATCCCTGGGTGGGGGACTTAATATTACAGATGACTGCAAGTTTGTGTATTTGTGTTTTTAAAGATCTTGCCACCTCAATAGGAAACGATTGTCTGGAACCATTAACAGATCATGCAAGTAAATATTTGCAAAGAAGAAAAAAAAAAACAAAACACCTCAGGTTCAGAGCCCTGGCTGCTTCTCTTTGAACATCCTTTACCTGCCCACGGCCTCTGATGGAATTCCTCCTTGGAACGCCTTTGCACAAGACTTGAGAGGACTCTTCTCTTTCCCCAGATGGGGCAGCAGTAAGTCTCCTGACAAGGCAGAATCTCACAGAAAGTGATTTCTGGTACTCGGAAGGAGGACTGTGTGGTTGCCAGAGATGTATTAGGTGCTGCTGCAAAGTGTTGGGCAGAGCCGAGGGAAGCAACAAGGTTAACCTGAAAGGCTGGTTCTTTTGTTGACAATTCACATGAAACACGGGCTGGGTTTGAGAGCGAGGAATGTGAAAATCTTACCTGAGGGGGAGGCTGTGGGTGGCAGGGCTGGCTCCTGAGAGCTTGTGATGTTGCTGGAGGAAGAAAACAAAATGATTAATGAAGGAGGCCTTCAAGACTACTTCTCCCCAAAGGAAAGCAAGACCAGAACTCTCACCTCAGAGAGAGATTTGGGGCATGTCGGTCTTGATCTTTTAAGCTAAGGATGTAAAGGGAGACTATCGTCAAGGCACTGTTAAAAAAAAACAAAAGAAGAAGAAAGCATTATGTGACAGATTTGAGTTCATATATATCTCACACAACCAGCTGGCCAACGTTCTCACAGGCCACACAGATGGGAGGGGGGGAGGGGCAGCCATGGCTGACAGAAGCACCATGGAAACAGCACAGTTATGCTTCTCTGCCCTGGTGAGAGAAAACCCTCGTCTTCCTAGAGCAAAGAGGCTCCTGGGGTACTCTGCACCGATGGATTTTTCCAGCGAGCAGCCCCTTGGCCCTGGCAAGCTGCCTCAGCAGCGTCTGTCACCAGTGGAAGATTATAAGAGGAAGTTGTAAATCACTAGAGGCAGCCCTCTGCTCCTTGCAGGAAAAAGGCAGAGTCCGCATCCCACTGGTGGAGGGCGTCCACACTGTGGCACTGGAAGATGAGAGGAGGCACAGATTTAATCACTGTAGATGCCAAACCCTTTGGCTGCGGCTCTGACATCTTCCGGCTGCCTGTCTTTTCAGAGCACAATACACCAAATTGGGGAGAGGAAGGAAAATAAATGCAATACAACCTTCATTTCCACACTGTGTGACTTCAAAATAATGACTATATGTCCTTTTCCTCCAATGATCAGAACTTATATATTCAAATAGAAGCTTTTCTTAAAGGTTCTGAGCTTTGGGAAGCTATTCTTAACCATGCTCATGCATCCAAGCTCACTTAGCATTGTCTTCTTTGGGGGGTTCTGTAGCCCTCTCGCATGAGCCGCACCAGAAAGTCTGCCATGACATTACAATTCCACTGTGTGCGGGGTCTAACACAGGGTGACCTCACTTGACATCCTGCCAGCTTGACTTCACACCTGGTTCCCTACATTGGTTCCTTGTTATATTTTCCCCCATCAAAGGTGGTGGTTTACCATTATTAAATAACACACGAAGAAATGTGCCACACGTTGGGATTCTACTCATAAAGAAAACATTTCCAGAGTGTTCTTAGCAGTAGCTGGCACAACTGCCCAGCAGGCACAACCCTGACTGGGAAAAGTGGTGCTGAGTCCCAAAGATGCCATCAGACAGAAGCTGTTGTATCACCCGGGCAACTGCTTGCTGTGGTCCAGTCTGCCTTATTTGCTCTCCCGTATCCCCCACTCTCTATCTCCCTAGGACTAATCCTTAAATACTCTTTCTCATTTGTTTCTGGCATCTACTTCAATGCATGGCCCAGAGAACTTCTAGGATCAAAAGATGAAATGGACATATCTGCTCCTTTCTTTGGGGGCAAATTCTGGTTTTGACCCTTCTTGCCACCACGGGCCAGAAACAAGATAAAAGCCTAATAACCTCCCGATTTTGATCTTAGCAGTCAACAGTATTGGAATTCATAAGATAATTCTGATAAGCACATTTGAAAAGCAGTCTCTTTACATACTTCCTACAACCCTCCCATTGGGTTTTCATGGGAATCTGTATCTCTAGAGAATGCTAAATATGTCTGCTAAAGTAGACTCTCACACTCTCCTGCGTTGGGAATCCCAGCAGAAGAAGGCTCACTTAGGACTGTGAGAAAAGGACAACTGCTTCGAATGGGAATTCTGTCTCCTGGTGTCAGACACTTGGGGATGCTTCATGCAGTGGGCTGTAGCAAGCGACAAGACGCTGAGGGGAGAGAAGGATACAGAGAGATTCACATCACCTTCTATAGCTAGGAAGCTATAGATCAAGGAACTAGATACACCTTGGCACCTTCCCTCACTTTGCTTCTGAAAACGACTGTCTCCCTTGAGACAAGACCCAAAGAGAGTCCTTTCCCACACTCACCAAGCATTTTTTGAGAGATAGATAAATACCCCTTTGGCCATGCAAATAGCCTAAGAACAAGAAGGCCCAGAGGACACAGGCAAGGTGACCAAGGCCCAAAGGCTGAGGGGCCATCACTGCATCAGCAGAGCCTACAGACCAGGGCCCTGAGGAAGACGCCCTGCATGCCATTGAGGGATGCCCCCGACTTCCTTGCACAGAGAGGATGGATTGCAGTCAAATCACCCACTGCTTGCACAGCAAATGCTTTTCCTTACTGTGTCTGCCTGCTTTAACTGCCTAGTAAATTTGGCTGCAATTTCAAAATATTGTACCTCTCGGGGTTATCTCATAGTCCCTTTGGTGTGAAGTCTTCACTGAAGAATCTAGAAGAACCCTAATAAATATGAGTGTCTGGGGAGAATACATTGTACCTGATTGCCCTCTCACAACATTACCCCAAGTAGACAGGAAAGAGAACGAAGAATTTGAGAGTTATTTGCGAGACTGAAAAAGACACACACACACACACACACACACACACACACACATAGGAAAGGCACAGTGAGTTGCTAAAAAGTATCAGTTAATTGCAAAAAAAAAAAAATCCTTCCTCTCACATTTAAGTACAGAAAGCCTATGCTTTTTTCTAAAGAATATGAGTTTAAGAAGGGCATCCCTTGTTGGGATGAGCACTGGGTGTTGTATGGAAACCAATTTGGACAATAAATTTCATATTTAAAAAATTTTTTAAAATAAAAATAAAAAGGGCTCCCTTATCTCTAAGTTAAATCAAAGGTCAATGTTCAGTTAAAGAGCCCCTTGTCTTCAAAGTAAATAGGTCAGTCCCCAGTTCATATATGAGAAAAGGAAGATGGGAAGGATAAAAGAGCTTGACACAGCATAACACTGACGTTTTTCTTACCAAAAGGCCATCACAGCAATGAGAGTTATAACCAAGGTCTGGAAAATCCAGTTAGGACACAATTGTTTTTTTCCTGAAAAATAAATCTGTAAAAGAAGATTCAGTAAGGAGCAGTGATAAACCATCAATGCTAACTGGGAGAAGGACCCCTGAAGACTCGCTCCCAGCAGGGATCTTTGCTGCTTCCATGGGCTGGCCAGCTCTCTTCAACCTATATTTCCCTCCTCTCTGCCTCCTGAAAATGAAGTTCTTTCTAAGCCTGCCTCAGGCCTCTCCCTTTCCTTGACCCTCCAGGCTACAGTAAGCTCTCTTTTCCCTAGCACCCTGAATCCAGGACAAGTGTGTGTGCCGTTCATTTAGTGCTTATTCTTCAAGTTTTATGAGAGAAGAGGACCTATCAGACAAGATAGTGTCAGAACCCAGATGTTCATCTCTTTCACTAGAACACTTTTGAAAATAAAGTCTTCAAGAGACGATGGAATCAATTCCAATGGAAGAAGTTCAGGCACCATGACAAACCATGGAAAAGACTTGTATGGTGAGAGCTAGTGAGTACTCTTTAAATCATACACATCAATATTCAATTCTGCTACCTATTTCTTTTTCTTTTTTCTTCTTTTGTGCATGTGCACAAGTGGAGGAGGAGCAGATAGAGAGAGAGAGAGAAATTCTTAAGCAGACTCTATGACTAGGGTGGAGCCCAACACAGGGGCTTGATCTCACGATGCATGGTGAGATCATGACCTGAGCTGAAATCAAGACTTGGATGCTTAACTGACTGAGCCACTGAGGCACCCCTTTGCTACCTATTTTTAAGGGCAGTTCTGGGCCTGTGTCTTATTTATTCTTATAAATTCATATTCATATTCATCTTATATATTCATTAAGCACTATTGTGTATCGCATTATGGGGGCTCTAAAAATAAGTAAGTTATAGTTTCTAGGAAGTAAAGGAGACAAACCTCTAAGACTGATGCATTTTGGCATAAAACCTTGCATATAAGGAATGGGCCAAGAACTATAGAATAGAGAGCTCTGTAATTGCTGTTGAATCTGGCTGAAAAGATAGCAGAGGTTTTCTGCCCATTTTAATACAGTGCTCCTTAAATAGGAGCTTTTCTATGAATGCAGTAGAGAATATTACGTTTGCTTCCTTCTGGAGGGTAGAGGGTAGAATCATACTTTTGGTTGGAAAAGAATTGAAGGATGGTGGTACTTAAATAGTTTGAAACTTGTCTGTATTTAAATTTCTTGGGTTGGTTATCTGAATCAATAAAATGTTCTTCAATGTTATATTAGGGTTGGGGGTGGGATTAATTATACAAGTTTTTAACAAATATACAAACTCTTAGGACTCTCGTAACTGAGTCACCCGTAAGGGCAGCTGGAAGCCACTCTGAATACTAAGAAGTGAATAGTTTCTACCATTCCTACATCTCACTGGAACTGTTCAGAGGATGTCCTAAAAATGTGCTGTACAGAGAAGGAACTCAATGAAATGTGTTGAATTGATTGTAATTAAACAGCATTAGGCTCGGGATAAGAGTTTCCCCTCCAACCTACTCCCCATGGCTGCTGAATTATTTTAAATCTCCATGCTTTTGCTCCAAATCCTTTGACCTAGTATAGGGAAATGACCTAAGACATGGAATCGGGCTTGGAGTTGGGTCCTGAACAAGTCCTCTAAATGTCATTGATTCTCATTTCCTTCATCAATAAAATAGGAATGATAAAATAATACCTGCCAGCATTTCAGAGTTATTGGGTGGGTCCAACTAACAGTGCAATGGTTCTCAAATTTAGGTCTGCATGAGAATTATTACAGAATTTATTAAAAACCTAAAGGTCCTGGAAAATTCTGCTCAAAGGACTGAAGACCTTTCCATCTCACCACAACCATCAATACACAGTGGGGGTCACCCATCTACCTCTTGGAGGTAGAGAAAGAGAAGGAAGGAAGAGGAACACTAGATTGGAGGAGAGCTACTCAGGAGACCTCAATCTTCCTCCAGAACAAGTGCCACCATCGGCAGCTATGTGGAAGGCAAGGCAAGGCCCAGCCAGGCCTCTTACCATCTGCTAAGGTCCACCAACTGCTCACAACCAGCACTTTGCTCATTAACACAGCCACCCGTCCTAAGAGTAGCACATTCCACCCACACGCATGTGTTTCAATGACCCAAGGATCATGGGGGCTCCAGGGAACAGAGGATACCTAGGCGTTGATGTCATGGAAGGGAAAGTCAACCTCAGAGAAATAGCCAAGACCTCATGCAAAGACAACACAAGGGAAGGAAAACATCCCCATTATTTGTACTTTATCAAGCTCCCTGGAAGACTCATAATATGCCGAAGTATGAGAACACTCAAGTTCTAATAAGAGTGAACACTTGCATAGTACTTATTATGTGCCATGTTGTCTTGTGAGTGCTTTATATATACTAATTTATTTAATGCTCAGATAATCCTCAACAACCCTCAGAGCAGGTACTGTTATCATCCCCATCTTACAGAGAAGGGAAAAAACGAAGCATAGGAAGGCTAAGTTCCTTACCCAAGATCACACAGCTAGTAAGTCATACAGCCAGGATTTAAACCAAAAAATATTTGGCTCCAGAATCTGTGCTCCTAACCACAATGCTATGTTGCCTCCCTTCTCCTGTCTGTAAAACAAAAGCACACTATACAACTTAGATGTTATTGTTATTATTCAAAAGGTTTTCATGGCCTACCAAGGGAATTCCATAACAGGTGGTCCAGGAAATTTGAACCTTACCTATATTTTCAGCCTTACCTCCTACTCTCCCCCCAGCCGACTCTCACCTAATCCTTCAATGAAGCCAGTGCCAGCCCCCAGATTTTACTTCTGCCAGCCTTTCTGGAACCTCTCCTGTATCTAGCCAGAGCTTACTCCTCCTAGAAGGGCTGGCCCCATAATGCTCTGCAGCACTCTGAGCCTTTACAATATTTACCACATCCAGATACAACTGTTCTTGTATTGTTCTCCAATATTCCCTGGCCACCTAGAAATTCCTTCGGAGAAGAGGCTATATCTTACTCACTTTTGTCTGCCTCCCACTTACAACAGTGACTGCAAGAGGTCTCTGAGTTCAATGGGTGCTCTTCAATACCCACATAAATCCTCTACTCTGTGTCCACAAGCCAATCCCCTTCCCCACCCACATACCCAAGAGACCAAACTACTTAATGTGTTTAATTTAACAAAAAATGTTTTTAAGTTTTTTATTTAAGTAATCTCTACACCCAATGTGGGACTGGAACTCATGACTCTGAGATCAAGAGTCGCATGCTCTTCTGACTGAGCCAGCCAGGTGCCCCAATGTTTTTAATTTAGATTGTGAGCCTTCAGGGAAGATGATCAGACCTGGTTTTCCATTCATGTATTCATTTAACAAATACTGCTTGAGTACCTACTATGTGCCAGTCCCTGGGGAAGGCAGACATGGGGCCTGTTCTCATGAATCACACATTCTAGTTATTATTCTGACATAGCTGCAAAATAAAAGAAATTCCCCAAGTGCAGAGTGAGAGCTACAGAGGTTGCACATAACCGAATTGCACCAATCAGTGCCGCCATGGATGTAGGTACCATTTCCTCCATCCCATTGCAAACCGGTCAGTACAAACAGTACCCTTCCTACACAACATGTTTAATTGTTTGTGTTTATTGAGCAAACTGCTATGTGTTGGTCACTGTGGCTAAGGGCTTCACCTTCTTTAATCCTATCAACAATCTTTGCAAGATAGAGCCTATTATTATATTTATTTCTCAGTGCAATTCAGTAACTTGCCCAAGGACACTTCTACATATATATTTACCCATGTGTTTATGTTTATTTGTACACCAAGTAGCTTGTCAGCAACATAACATTTTTAGCAGTTTTTAGTAGAATATTAAACTCTTTCTGAATTCTTTTAAAATAGGTCAATGCAGGGGCACCTGGGTGGCTCAGTCAGTTAAGCATCCAACTCTTGGTTTCAGCTCAGGTCATGATCTCACAGTTTGTGAGTTCAAGCCCCCTGTCTGGCTCTGTTCTGACGGTGAAGAGCCTGCTTAGGATTCTCTCCCTCTCTTTCTCTCTCTGCCCCTCCCCTACTCTCTCTCTCTTAAAATAAGTAAATAAACTTAAAAAAAAAATAAGTCAATGCAGTAGAACATGAAGAATAGAGAGTAAATGGGGGCAATGGCCCAAACACCAGATCAGTCCTTAATAAGATATAGATTAAGGTCATGAATATCTTCCCAGGGAAGGGCCACCTGGGGAACACTGGTGGGTCAGAGGGAACAAGCTGGGTTTCATGGCATTTATGAATTGTACTAGGAAGGGAATAGTGCAGCTTCTCCCTTACTGACACTCCTCTTCATTGAAGAGGGTGTACTTTAAATCAATAAATGATTAGTCTTCACTTTTTAAGGTAAATGTTACCCTATTTGATGAAAGTTCTCTTTATTCATTAATAAAACCATCACACTTTAACCTTTGCAAGAAAGTGAATACCTATTTCCCCATTTGCACATAGAGTACTAACTATCAAAAGGGAAAAGAGGGATTTAGGGGATTAATGGAAGTCTCCCTGGGATCTTCTGAAGCCATAGATAAGGAATGAGGTTGAGTTAAGGCATCCACACAGATCTTGCAGCCTAAGGCCATATGCATGTGGAAGCTGATGAATTTCACTTGATAGAGGCAATATATTAAAAAAAAAAAAACAGCAGAATAGTATTTCTGAAATGAACATGTTCTGTACTTATTTCTCTAAACATCTTTTTGAAAAAACTATTAAAGGGGTAGTAATTAAATACCTAAAGTACATGAAGATGCAAACAAGGGAGTCTATCAACAGATAAATGAAGGCAAGCATTTTTGATCAATTTCTCTAAACACTCTTTTTTATATATATATAAAACATTATCACTGTGCATTACAAATAAGTCTATTTACCTTGTTGGTTTTTTTGGGAATGGCCTTTCTTGGAGAAGATGCACTAACAGCTCTGCTAAATTTGCTTTAAAAAGAGAGAGAGAATGTTAATTACCATTCAAATGCCTCTCCAGGAGTTACACGACAAAAGCCCAGGCTGCCACTAACACAGCAGTATGATTTTTTCTGTAATACAGTGGTAATTTTACAAAGGAAAAGTCAAGGCAATTGAGAGTTCCTTTTGAGAAAAAGAACCTTAGTAAGCGTAAATGAATGCGTTAAATGTTGTATTTCTCTTTTTCTCATAATTAGACCCCAGGAAATGTGCATTTACCTCCTTAAATGAAAAAAAAAAAAATTAGAAGTTTTTCCCCTGAGAACCAAAGACGATTTTCGAAATTTAGAAATGGCCACTTCTACTCCTTAAAGGAGAAGTCATCCTTTGGTAAAATGCAACATTTCCTAAAACACCTTGCTCTTAAACAGATACTTCACGGTTTGTTTCATTTTCAAAGCAGCAACAGAAAAAATAAGAACATTATCACATAAGGCAATTGTGTCCCAAAACATTCTAAAAACAGAATAGGGACTTCATTAGCAGAAAGTAGTGGTTGCTGCTTGATCAGAAAGACCATCTAGTTTGATCTGGTTATGGAAAGGCCCTATTGTCTCCTTTCTCCTGTGGTGCCCCTGGATATACCTGATGGAGCTTGCTTCACTGGCTGAAGACTTCAAACTACTGAGCCGCTTTAGCCTGGCCAGCTTTCTGTTCCATATTTCTAACTCTTCTATTCTTTCTTCAAGGTTGTTTGTTAGTTTGCAGAGCTGCTTCACTGCGCCCACATTTTCCATAAAGATCTGGTCCTGGAAAGGAAGATAGTACAGAGGGCATAAATTTGCAGTTTGAGACCACCAGGGAACTGTCTGAGCCCATTCGAAGACAGTTAAAGTATACCACTGAAAATACTTATATACACACCCAACCTCAAGTTCATTCAAGACAAAACTGGAGAGGTTTGCAACTTGAAATGATCTCGCTAAACTGCTGGCTGTGTAGTCAAACTGCTTGTGTTCAATTTGCAATAAAATGGAAATATGTCCTTGTAATCCAAGAGAGAAAATGGAGCGGAAGGACATTGTCAAGTTTGGAATCTGAAGATTTATTTTGTATGGCCATTATACTATATTTAAAACTCATAAAAAGAAAGTCAGAACAGGCTTCTGAATGTTGATTTGTGTGTACATCACTAAATCCTCATAAGAAATGATTCTTGTTCTTCCTGGTAAAATGCATCAAATTACTTAGGTGAAGGAGAAAGGAATGAAGACCTGGGCTTTTCTCTGAGTTCTGCCACTTACTAGATGTGAGACCCCATATAAAACAAAACAACTTCTCTGAGCTTCAGTTTCTTCATACTGAGAAGATAATTCTTGAAGTGTTAATTTCTGCTTTAACATCTCATGATCTACCATGTACAATTTAAATTTAGCCTAACTCCCAAACAAAATTTAAAACAATAACGCTTAATTCTATCTGTTCAGGGAAGGTCACTGACACATCAGAAAGAGCAAGAAAGGGAAACCAACCAAAGCCAGAGTGTGCAAACCATCTCTTCTCCAACCCACATACTTTAGTTGTCATAGAAACATGTGTGTCTGTCTCTCAGCCATAACAAAAACACTGGAAAGCTCTCATCAACCCATATCCTGATCCTGTGACCTCCCCTCCTTTCCCCCTCTCTGTTTACAAGTTCAGAATGCCAAAGAATTCTTTGGGGCTCATAGAATCTGATCCACTATGGTAAAATGATGAGGTCAAAGCCAAAAGAGAAAGATTGTTTTGTAGTTGGGGGATCAAACTCAGGGCTATGTGTCTTTGAGATTCTCATGATGCAAAATGAAGCTTTAAAGGTTTCAAACCCTGTAAAGCAACCACTCAGAAAGGACTCAAAAGCTCAACATTACAAACTCAAAGCTTAGTTCATGAAGTTTAAAGGTATGCACACTGGTATAAAACACGACAGTAAAGGTAAATATATAGTCAATTTCAAAATACTCCAATACTGTATTATGAGATGTGTAACTCACTTAACTCTAGTATAAAAGTTAAGGACAAAAGTACTAAAAGTAACTACAGCTACAATAATTGGTTAATGGTGCCTACATAAAAAGAGGTACATTATGACATCAAAAACATAAAATATGGAGATGTGAGTAAAAGGGTAGAGTTTTTGTATGTGATCAAAATTCAGTTGTTATCAGCCTAAAATAAGCTGCTATATCTATAACATGTTATATAAATAAGCCTCATGTAACTATAAAGCTAAAACCTACAAAAGATAAAAAGAAGAGAGTCAAAGCATACCACCACAGAAAATCAGTTCACAGAGGAACACAGTGAAAGAGGAAGAAAGGAACAAGGGAACAGCCAAAAAACAATGATTAAGATGGCATTAATAAGTCCTTCCCTATCAAAAATTACTTTAAAAATAAATGGATTAAATTCTCCAGTCAAAAGGCATAGAGAGAGCAAATGAATTTTAAAAAGACCCAACTATATGCTGCTCCCTACAAGAGAGATTCACACCAGCTTTAAGGACACATGTAGCCTTAAGGAATGGAAGAAAGATACTCCATGCAAATGGAAACCAAAAGAGAGCAGGGGTAGCTATAGTTACATCAGATAAAATAGAATTTATGTCAAAAATTGTAACAAGAGACAAAGAAGGTCATATAATGCTAAAGGGGCCAATTCATCAAGAGAATATGTATCTATATATGTCTATATTCTATGTGTGTGTGTGTGTGTGTATATATATATATATATATACACACACACACATATATATATTTCTCTATCTCTCTCTATATATATAGATTAGATATTGGTATATCTATATCCAGAAAGAGAGAGAGAGAGAGATCCAACATCAGAGCACCTAATATTAAGCAAATACTAACAGACCTGAAGGAAGAAATAGAAGCAATACAATAATAGTAGGGGACTTCAGTGTTCTACTTTCAACAATGGATAGCTCATCCAGACAGGAAATCAAAAAGGAAACACTGGGCTTGAACTATACTGTAGACCAAATGGACCTAACCGACATATACAGAAATTCCACCCAACAAAGCAGAATACAGTCTTCTCAAATGCATTCAGAATATTCTCAAATCTAGATTATATTTTAGGTCACAAAGCTGTGTTACAAATTTTAGAAGATTAAAATTGTACCAAGTATCTTTTCTGACCACAATGGCATGAAACTAGACATTCATAACAGGAGGAAAACTTGAAAATCCACAAGTATGTGAAAATTAAACAATACATACTTGGAAAACTAATGAGTTAATGAGGAAATCAAAAGGGAAATAAAAAATATCTTGAAGCAAATAAAAGTGGAAATGCAGCATAATAAAACTTATGGGATATAGCAAAATAGTCCTAAGAGGGAAGTCTATAGCAATAAACACCTACATTAAGAAGAAAAAAGAAAGATTTCAAATAAACAACCTAATTTTATACCTCAAGGAACTATATAAAGAACAAACTCAGATGAAAGTTAGTAAAAAGAAAGAAATAACAAAGATCAGAGCAAAAATAAATGAAAAAGAGACCAGAAACACTACAGAAAAGATAAACAAAATTGAGTTAATTTTTTGAAAAGATAAACAAAATTGACAAACCTTTACCTAGATTAAGAAAAAAAAGAATGAGAGAGAAGACTCAAATAAATAAAATTAGAAAGGAGAGGTGACAGTGCAACTGATACCCCAAAAACAGTAAGGATCATAAGAAACTACTATGAACAATTGTACTCCAACAAATTGGGTAAGTGGATGTTCCTAGAAACATACAACCTACCAAGACTGAATCATGAAGAAATAGAAAATCTGACAGGCCAATTAAGAGAAAGGAGATTGAATCGATAATCAAAAATATATCAGGGTGCCTGAATGGCTCAGTTGGTTAAGTGTCTGACTTCAGCTCAGGTGATGATCTCACGGTTCATGAGTTCAAGCCCCACATTGGGCTCAGCACTGGCAGTGCAGAGCCTGCTTCGGATCCTCTCTCTCTCTACCCCTCCCACTTGCTCTGTCTCTCATTCTCTCTCTCTCTCTCTCTCTCTCTCTCTCTCTCTCTCTCTCAGATAAATAAGTAAACTTCAAAACAAACAAACAAACAAACAAACATCCCAACTAACTAAAGTCCAGGACCAGACGGCTTCACTGGTGAATTCTACCAAACACTTGAAGAAGAATCAATAGAAATCTTTCTCACCCTTTCCCAAAAAACTGAAGAGGAGAGAACACTTTCAAATTCATTTTAAAAGGTTAGAATTAACCTGATACCAAAGTGAGATAAAGACATTACAAAAAAATAGTCAATTATAAGCAATTATCCCTGATAAACATGGATAAAAAATTCTCAATGAAGTATCAGCAAATCAAATTCAATAATCATTAAAAAGATCACATATCATGACCAAGTGAGATTTATTCCTGGGATACAAAAGTGGCTCAACATATGCAAATCAATCAATGTGATACACCACATTAATAAAATCATATCATCTCAATAGATGTAGAAAGTGCATTTGACAAAATTCAGCATCTTTTTTTTTAATGTTTATTTATTTTTGAGAGAGAGATGAGAGAGAGAGAGAGCAGAGGAGGGGCAGAGACAGAGAGGGAGACAGAAGATCCAAAGTGGGCTCTGCACTTAGAGCAGAGAGCCCAATGTGGGGCTTGAATTCACGAACCATGAGATCGTGACCTGAGACAAAGGTCTCAGGACTAAGCCACCCAGGGACCCCTCAGCATCTTTTTGAAAAAAACTCTAGACAAAGTATAGATGGGCTATACCTCAACATAATAAAAGCCCTATATGATAAGTCTATATCTAATATTACACTCAATGAAAAGCTGATAGCTTTTCCTCTAAGATCAAGAACAAATCAAGGAAGTTCACTCTGCCCATTTTTACACAACATAATACCGGAAGTCCTACACAAAGTAATTAGACAACAAAAAGAAATAAAAGTTATCCAAATTGGAAATAAGTAAACTGTATCTGTTGCAGATGATATGATCTTATATACAGAAGGTCCTAAATATTCCATCAAAAAACTATTAGAATTAATAAATTTAGTAGAGTTGCAGGATACAAAATCAACATACACAAATTAGTTGCATTTCTATACATTAACAATGAACTATTTGAAAAAGAAATAAAGAACCCCATTTACGAGGGCATTAAAAACAATAAAATACTTAGGAATAAATTTAATCAGGAGGTGAAAGACCTGTACATTGAAAATTATACAACGTTGGTGAAAGAAACAGAAGACATGAAAAAATGGAAAGATATCCTATGTTCTTGGATCAGCAGAATTAATACTGTTAAAATGTGCATACTACTCAAAGCCATCTACAGATACAGCGCAATCCCTATCAAAATTCCAATGGCATCCTTCATAGAAACAGGAAAAAAAGTCCTAAAATTTATATGGACCACAAAAGATCCCTAATATCCAAAACAACACTGAGAAAGAACAAATCACACTTTCTGATTTCAAATTATATTATAAAGCTACAGTAATGAAAATAGTACTAGCATAAGAATAGACATACAGACCAATGGAATAGAATCGAGAACCCAGAAATAAACCTACACCTATATGGCCAACTAAAATTTGACATGGGAGCCAAGAGGACTCAGTGAGGAAAGGATAGTTTCTTCAACAGTGTGGGGAAAATTGGATATTCACAAGAAAAGTATGAAATTGAACCCCTATTCTACAAAAGTAACTCTAAATAGATTAAAGACTTAAATGTAGACTCAAGACCATAAAAATCCTAGAAGAAAACATAGGGAAAAAGTTTCTGGACATTGGTCTTGGGAACCATGTTTTGGATGACACCAAAAGCACAAGCAACAAAAGCAAAATAAACAAGTGGGGCTAAATCAAATGAAAGAGCTTCTGTACAGCAAAAGAAACAATCAACAAAATTTAAAGGCAATCTACAGAATGGAAGAAAATATTCGCAAATCATATATTTGATAAAGGGTTAATACTCAAAGTACATAAGGAATTCACACAAATCAACAGCAAAAATAAAAAACTAAAAACAAAAAAAATAATCTGATTAAAAATGGGCAAAAGACATGAATAAACATTTTTCCAAAGAAGACATACAAATGACTAAAAGGTACATGAAAGGGTGTTGAATATCACTAATTATCAGGGAAATGCATATAAAAACTACAGTGAAATATCACCACATACCTGTGAAGATGACTATTTTGAAAAAGGCAAGAGATAACAAGTGTTAGTGAGGGTGTGGGGAAAAGGGAACCATGGTGCACTTTTGTTAGAAAGGTCAGTTGGTACAGGTGGTATGGAACTCGGTATGAAGGTACCTCAAAAAATTTCTGGGCATATGTCTGAAGGATATGAAATCACTGTCTCTAAGAGATATTTGTACCCTATGCTCATTGCAGCACTATTCACAACAGCTAAGATACAGAAACAATCTAAGTGTCCATTGACTGATAAATGAATAAAGAAAATGTGATACACACACACACACACACACACACACACACACACAAATGGAATATTATTTAGCTATAACAAAGAAGGAAATCCTGCCATTGTGACAACACGGATGGACGTTGAGGGCATTATACTAAGTGAAATAAGTGAGGCATAGAAAGACAAATACTGTATGATATCACTTATGTGTGGAGGCTAAAAAAAGTCAAACTCAGAGAAACAGAGAGTAGAAATGGTAATTGCCAGAGGCTGAGAGATGGGGGAAATGAGGAGATGTTTGTCAAAAGGTACAAACTCAGTTTAAAATGAATAAGTTCTGGGGATCTAATGTACATCATGATGACTATAGTTAACAATCTTGTATTATATACTTGAAAGCTGCTAAGAGAGTGGATCTTAAATGTTCTCACCACATGCACACAAAAGATGATTGTGTGGGTGATGAATGTGTTAACTAACCTTATTGTAGAATCACTCTTCAATAAGTATGTGTATCAAATCATCATGTTGTATGCCTTAAACTTGTATTATACCTCAACAAAGCCAAAAAAATTCAGTTGGTAAGGGAGGATAGTTGGTGGGGGGTTTAAATAAAATGAGATAGGACACAAATTGAAAACTGTCGAATTTGCTAAGTATATACGTGGGTTTCACTATTAATCTCAGTTTGTGTATGTTTGAAGTTTTTCATTAAAAATGTTAACAAATAAATCGGAAAGCAAAAACAAAAACAAAAAATCTCCCGACAAAAGCTCTTTAAAATTTTCTAATTCTGTTACAAATTTTTGCTTACTTCTAAATTTATTTTAATAAAAATAAGGCAGCAATCACGAAGACAAGAATATTGTTCTATGGTTCTAAATCACAGTAAATGTCATATGACCATTCACTATGTTTACATTGTAGAAAGCTTTATACTATAATTATAACTGGTCACTATGTCCAAGCAGTGGTCCCAGACCACTGGGAATCCAGACAGATTCCCAGCCATCATCTCTGACTCCTCCTCCGTCTGCTTACCCACAGGCGATCCCACCATGTAGTGCTGTCAGTTCAATGTCCCAAATCTCCTGAATCCACCCACTTTTATCCATCTTCAATGGCACTACTATACCTAATATTCTTTTCTATTTTTCTCAGCAACCAGCTTCCTCTTCTTTTTTAATGCTTGCTTGATCCATGAATTTGATTCCAACTGAGAGCAGGCCATGGAGAATGATACTAAAGTCCCCTCTAAACACAGTAATTTCATTCTGCAATATCTACCCAATGGGACTTTTCATGCTGCCTCACGAGATATGAACAATTGGCTGCAACTGTCCAGTTACTTGTAAATAATGATAAAAAGCCAGCTTTGATCTCCCCAACTCAAGTTTACTAGCACCATACATCTTCTAAGTAGATCCAATAGGCAAGAAGATAATTCATGTGTTTTCCTACTTAAGAGGAAATAAAGATGGAGAGGGAATTTACTACTACCTTCCTGGTTGTAATTATGGCCCTGACTTTATGGATCCAATAGAAAATTACCAAAAAATAAATTTCTAGGACATGTTCTAGGGACTGACTCTGACTAAAATACTTCTGACTTCTATCCCCTATCACCATATTGAAGCCAGTATAAATATGCTCAAAAACATAATCCAGAATTTTCTGAAAATATTCTTTTCTATGCAAGTGATAAGGTCTCTGTGAGTTCACTTTAACCATGACCATGCACCTAGATCCCTGAAGAACTTTATCTAAATAGACACATCCCTGTCCTATGTAAAGGTTTATATTCATTAGGACTCGGATGGGCATAAGTCTGGGGCATTTTGAAAAGCTTCCCCATCTAATACCCAGTGTTGGTTCATAACTATTTTATCATTGAACCTAATTTAATTATTCAACTCTGTACAGTTATTATTAACCATATTAATGGGACCCACTATCTCAGCTGAAATGTAGCTTTACAACTGTGATGCAAAAGTCATGAAGCCAGCTTGCCACCAATAATTGCTTGGGAGACTCTGGGGGAAAACAGAAACTGCTTCAAATCACACAAGAATCTTGTGCCTGTGTAAGACTCACTTTGGGGTGAAGGTACAAATGGACAGCATGACATATTTTCTGAAAAGACACATGGGGCAGTTTGGCAAGTATATGTGCACATGAAAACAACAAGGAGCAATATGAAATCAGAGCAATGCTGAGCTTAGAGGAGGTCACTTACTTAAGCCCTATCCTTTCCTATAGCCCCCTTCACTCTCTGTGCTCTAATCACATTGAACCATTTGCCCTTTGCTGAACATATCAAGCTTTCTCTAGTGTCTGGGGCTAGCACAGCATAGGCTGCTCCCTCTACCTGAACCACCTGTCCTCCCCCACCTCCCACTCTCCTTCCACTTACTGTCATATTTACCTATATTGTAAACACCTAGAGATAGGGCCGCATCTTGTCCATAGTCGATGTTCCAATACAGGCAGAAACTCAGTATGGATTTGATGATTAAATGAACGAATATTCTTACCAGGATTGTTCGTGTCATGTGGCATTGAGAGGTCATAGCACCATTCTCTAGTGAAATAAAGAGTGGCCAAACTTCAAGTTTATTCTTTGTCTGAGGTTGCTCTCAGATAAGGAAAAAGATTGAGGTCCAAATTCCATTTCCATGTTAGGAAATGTCCATGGAAATGTGGGTGAATTAAACAAAGAGATACTAGTGTGTAACACCCTCAGCGAAATGGGCGACTGGTTGGACGGTACCCGGGAAACTGGTTTCCACTCGGGTTAGGTCCTTTCCTCTTTGGGAGGGTTTGGCTCAGGAAATGGATAAAAGCCCTTCAGTGCCTCCTCACTCCCCAGGTAACCCTTGCAGAACACAGTTTGCAGGCTCCCGGGTCCCTGGCATCTCTGATGACAAAGGAGCCTACAACAGGAGCAGCCAGGCAGCAGAGCTCATTCCTTTTCTCTCTGAGGGGCTGCAACTTGTCCTCTATTGAACACTAACTAAGGGGAATGAAGTCTGATCACAAAGCAAGCTTTGAGAAGTTGAAACAGGCTCTTCTTATTTCTTTCCCAGAGACAGTCACAGACTTGAAAATTTCTCCTGGTGGCATCTGATGTTGCATGAACTAATGTTTTATAATAAAATGATGGAAATAAAATAGCCTGTAATTGAGCATCGTGAAAATGACTACCAATGGGAGAAAAACCTTTAGCCAATGGATGTGCCAGGCAATTATTTGGCCTTTGAATAAACTCAGCTTTACATCTCTGTCCAAGAGTTTATTTTGTAGATAGCTCACCAGGCCTTGATATGGATTTAAAAAATAGAATCCTGGGGCACCTGGGTGCCTCAGTCAGTTAAGTGTGCGACTTTGGCTCAGGTCATGATCTCACGGTTCGTGGGTTCGAGCCCCGCATCGGGCTCTGTGCTGACAGCTCAGAGCCTGGAGCTTGCTTCGGAATCTGTGTCTCCCTCTCTCACTCTGCCCTTTCCCCGGCTCGCGCTCCATCTCTCTCTTTCTCCAAAAATAAACACTAAAAAAAAAAAAAAAAAAAAGAATCCCTAAGCCAGAAAAGCAGGCTGCTGAGTTATACTTTAGTAAAGCATAAAATTCCAGGTATTAAATCAGTGGCTTGACTAAACAGGCCTATCTGATTTTCAAAGTATTGCCACCACCTGCTGCCACAATATTTAAATTGCAGTCTTAGGTGTCTGGAATAACATCTTCTTTTCCTAACATTTCATTACAAAAATTTTCAAGCACACAGAAAAGTTTTCAAAAGTGTCTGGTAAATGCCCATATATCCTACCACTTAAATTTCACAATTAGCATACTTTCTCACATATCTCCATCCATCCAACCATCTTGTTTAAATACATGTTTTAAAATAAAAAACACTCTTGTATCCCTCGGGTAAATTCCTAGCAGTGTTATTGCTGGGTCATAGGGGAGATCTATTTTTAAATTTTTGAGGAACCTCCACACTGTTTTCCAGAGCGGCTGCACCCGTTTGCATTCCCACCAATAGTGCAAGAGGGTTCCCGTTTCTCCACATCCTCGCCAGCATCTATAGTCTCCTGATTTGGGTGATGGGTATTGAGGAGGGCACCTGTTGGGATGAGCACTGGGTGTTGTATGGAAACCAATTTGACAATAAATTTCATATTTAAAAAAAAAGATAATTATTAGCAAATTTAAAAAAATAAATAAATAAAATAAGATAAAAAACAAACGGAGACTAGACTTGAAAATTCCCTGAGCAGACAAAATTAGTTTACTCATTTAACAAAGCTTAATTTAACTTATTTTGCACAACCAACTTGACATAGGTCATCTCTTGCTTGTGCCTCTGGAAATCAGCAGCAAAACATGAACTGTTTCCCAAGGTTGACCAATTTCCTATGATTTAAGAAAATTCTAATATTATAACCAATCAGAGTGAAAAATAAACAGTCACTGCCTTCTCTCTATATAAGCTGTTTCATAATAATACACCCTGGATCCTTATTCCATGTTTTGGTTTCAGTGCTCCCAGTTTGCAAACCATCTTTTTTGTGTGTGCACAATAAACTTTTACTAATCACTATTTTGGTGATCCATTGGTTTTACTTCTGTTACTTCTGAACTTTTGACACATGAAAAAAATGAGCAGTAACTTTTTAAAAGAAGACATAACTACAAAAAGAAATTTTCCTACAAAACCAAATTTCCCAAGAAAACAATAAATGTCATGTTTCTCTTTAAACTGTTACTACCAGAGGGGAGCCTGGGTGGCTCAGTCAGTTAAGCGTCAAACTTTGGCCCAGGTCATGATTTCCCTGTTCATGAGTTCGAGCCCCACATGGGGCTCTGTGCTGACAGCTCAGAGCCTGGAGCCTGCTTCAAGATTCTGTGCCTCCCTCTCTCTCTGCTCTATCCCCGCTTGCACTCTGTTTCTTTCTGTGTCTCAAATATGAGTCAACATTTAAAAAAAATTTTTTTTGAATGTTTACTACCAGAAACAAGAGGATTTTTCTCCCTGCTTCCAGTGTGAGGAGCTCTTAGGAAACAAGATGGCCTATAAACAGATGATCAGTTGTTAAAATATCCAGGGTTGCTTTTAATAACATACTAGCTGTAAGGCAATCATCAGGCTTGGAGTCAAATCAATCATGTGAGTGCAACAGAGAACGTTTACCTCCGACAGGAAACTTATCGCCACTGCCAGTAAATGAGTTCTGCTACCTCCCTTGATGAGAAAAGATTAGATTTTTAAACCAGCTGCTGACTAGGACATTTAAAAGCCCCCATTTTGGGGGAAGGGGAGCAGGAGATACAGGCTTCCAGTTACGGAATGAAGAAGTCAGGGGAATAGAAGGCACAGAACAGGGAATACAGTCAGTACACAGTGGGAGGGTAATAGTGTTGTGTGATGACAGACGGCAGCTGCACTTGTGGTGAGCGTAGCATGATGTACATAAACTTGTTGAATCCCTGTATTGCACACCTAAAACTAATGTGACGTTGCGTGTCAACTCTCCTCAAACGTTAATGATTTTAAAATAAATAAATAAATAAATAAATGCCTACGTTTGGATTCTGGGCCAGCCATATGAACTCAAACTAATATGAATTTTTTTACAACTCAGTTATTCTGGATAAAAACATAGCATGTGTCATTCTGTCAAAAAAACATCAATCATTTCAAAGACAGCTGAGGTGGTAGCCATCTCTGAGTGGCATCTGGAAAAAAACTATTAACAATTAACCATTTATTAGGTTAATCCTACATTACAGACCTAAAAGTTGTGGTCTTTTTTTTTTTTTTTTTAAGTTTCTTTCTTTATTTTGAGAGACAGTGTGAGCTTGAGCTAGGGAGGGGTAGAGAGAGAAGGAGAGAGAGAAAAAGTCCCAAGCAAGCTCCCCCTTGTTAGAGCAGAGCCTGATGCGGGGTTTGAACTCCCAAACTGTGAAATCATGATCTAAGCCAAAATCAAGAGTTGGCTGCTTGACAGACTGAGCCGCACAGGCACCCCAAAAGTTGTGGTCTTAAGAAAACTTATATTTAAAAAAATCATTTAAAAAAAAAAAAGCAATTGCTTCCATGGGGGAAAAGTGATTAAGGTAGAATTTTAAGTTGCCATACTAAAGTTGTATTTACTGAGAACTATAAAGAATAAAGTAATTTGGTCTGTATAGTAATGAAAGTGACTTTATAATCCCCCAAACTTGCTGAGCCAGGTTTTGGACAAAGTCTTACCTGATGCTGAAATCCATGCTCTTAACCACCTTGCCGGATACGATCGGTGACTTTTCAGTCATCAAAATCAACAATATTTTGTTAACGTTCATTTTCTTCCCATCCCGTCTCTTTCCTCCCCATGTCCTCATCCATCCTCTCTGCTCACTTGGCTTTCTGACACTGTGCTTGCCCCTTAGTCTCCTGCATTAGCCCAACCCTCTCAGCCTTCCCAGGTCTTTTCCTTCCTCTCTGGGCCTCAACTAGAAGAAATCTGCTGCTTTTAGTCTACTTTCTTCTTATTCCGTAAGAACTGAAAGCCTATAGACCAGGCAAGTAGCAGGAAGTAGGGGTGGGATGGCCCAGGAAGCCTTTGTAGGGAAGCTTCTCCTAAGCATCATGTCACCAGATCTGGTATTTCAAGGGAGCCAGAAATCCAAAATTTGCGTGAAGATCTCCTAATTTTTAAAAGTTATTTATTTATTTATTTATTTATTTAGAGAGCGAGCAGGGGAGGGGCAGAAGGAGAGAGAGAGGATCCTAAGCAGGACACGGGACTCACAAACTGTGAGATCACGACCTGAGCCAAAGTCAAGAGTCAGACGCTTAACTGCCTGAGCCAGTCAGGTGCCCCTAAGATCTCCTAATTTTTACAGATATGCAATAAATTTGAAAAATTTTAAAACACCATGAGGAAAAGAAGAGTGTAAGCCAGACTTGGCCACATGCTTCTGATCTGTGACCAGCATCCATAACCTTTCCCTTATTAACATCTTCACCCATGTCTGCAGCTTCTCCTCAAGCCCTACTGTGCTCTCAGTCTCCACACTCCTACTCGCCACTGGGCATTTTCATCCAAATGTTCGGATGACATCTCAAACTCAAAACTGAACTAATTTTTTCCACTAGAAAACCACTTCTCCCATCAGATTTCCTTATATTAATAGAACTACTTCTCTTCTTTATTTGAGATTCAGAAACTCAGCCATTAACATAAACAAATTCTTACGAGAACCCACAATATACCAAATACGTACTAAACAGCACAAGATTGACAAGGCACATTCTCTGACCCCGAGAAGCTCACAGTCTAGTGGAAGAGATATGGAATAGAAACAGAATGACAACACACTATGATAAATACTCTAGAAGATGTTATATTCAGAAGCCTAAGCCAACATAGAGACAGGATCAATCAAGGCATCACAGAATTCATTAGGTCATTCAACCAGTATTTGTTGAATTCTTACAGTACTCTAAGCCCTGGGCTTGAATCCACAAATAAAGTATAGGAGATATAGCTTTGAAAAATATAGAAGATGTTTGGAGTCACACAATTAACCAGGGAGACTGGCAAAGAATAAATAGGCAAATAAGATAATTCCAGCTAGGGGCAGAAGTCTCCAGGCTGTCATGAAGAAGTTTGCAATGTGCCCCCTTCACAGAAGCCCAGCTGAGGGGCTGGATGGGGTCTGCACTGGCCCAGAGGAGGCCCCTTTTTCTAATTACAGCAAAGGCACTACGTATCCTCTCAGTGGTCCTGAATCTTACAAAACAGTGAAACCAAGTGATGTGGAGACTATTTTAGATGAGGTGGTCAGGGAAGGTCTTGGCAGTGAGATCTAAATGATGAGATCATCTAAAGGAAGAGTCTTAAGGGCAGAGAACACTCAACAGAACAGCTCTGAGGCAGCAACAAACTTTGGTGAGCATGAGAACAGAAAATGAAGGTTGTAGGGGAGGGGATAGGCAAACCAGATGTGCCCATGTGTGCAGAGACATGGTATTATGAAGGTGTTTTGGGGTTGGGGGGAGTGGGTGTGAGTGTTAGGAAATGAGTTAGAAACAGAAGATTCCATCCAGATTGTGGAGGGTTAGCAATAAACCAGTGAAGAGCCAAAGTGGGAAAGGAAGATCGTATGATTAGAGGTGTTTAGTTTTGTTTTTGTTTTAGGGAGAAAAGTGAGAAACATAAAGAGAATAAAGAGGGATGATAATAGACAAGAGATGTCACCAAAGTTAGAACAGCAGCACTTGGTGTCTAATCAAATACTGTGCATGAGAAAAAGGAAACTTTGAAAGGCCATCTGTGATGCTCCACCCTCAGTCACACCTTTGGACCCCAAGGTCCACCACTGTCTTCTGTCACTTGTCTCTCAGTCCCCCGCTTCCTTCTCATCTGTGAACCCCTGCCTAGTGTCCACAGACAGGAGCACTGCGCATCCCACAGTACTTGTCACACTGTCATTCAGAGTTCTATTCTTACGTCCTATCTCATCACCCCGCTTAGACACCCCACTTAGCTGCTTGAAGATAGGAACCCTGTCTTACTGAGCTTTGCAAGACTCAAACAGACAGTTCCTGCCACATTACAGTTGAAGGAAAAGAGAACCAATGAAAAGTAACTACATATTAAGGCAGAGTAGGGTGGCTTATATCATGCTATTGTAACATACACACACACACACACACACACACGCACACACACACACACACACACACACACACACATTACTCAAGGCCTAGTTATTCGCAGAATGAACCTCATCTTTATAGAAGCTTAGTTGTAAATTCACTTCAGGCCACTCTTACATTTATTGAGCACATTTTTCTTACACCAAACACACCTAATAATACTGCTCAAGAAATGTAGCCATCTGGTCCTAAATAATCACAGAAATCAATAAAGTTGCCAAGCGAAGAGACAGATGAGTAAACCAAACAGCGAAGCCCTCACGGTCTAATGCAGGGTTAGACTGCGGTGGTCACCTGCCATGGCTCCTGGCTCTCAGGACCAGCCCCCTCCCATCACTGAGCTTTCACTGGGGTACACGAACCATGAGGATTTTGTAAGAAGAAGCAAATTATCCCAGGTAAGAGAAGTTCATCGTGCACAGTCATCTGTCCTGAGACTTATACCAACTTTGACCGACAGCACTAATCTCCAGCTCTGGTTGGTTACATGGGCAGTCTGTAAAGATCCAGCCATTTCTGTTTCTTACTTGGGCATAACGTTGCAAAATGTGCATATGGAAAATATAGCGGAGTCACGGAGAGCAACATTTCAACATTTTCATGTGCATTTCTAGTTTGCACTTCAGCTTCAACAAAAATTTCTTTATTAAAAAGGGACATTCAGGGGCGCCTAAGTGGACCAGTCGATTAAGCGTTCAACTCTTGATTTTGGCTCAGGTCATGATCTCATGGTTTGTGGGATTGAGACCCATGTCAGGCTCTGCACTGTCAGCCCAGAGCCTGCTTGGGATTTTCTCTCTCCCTCTGCCTCTGGCCTTCCCCCACTCATGCTTGTTCTCAAAACAAACATTTAAGAATAAATAAATTAAAATAAAAAAATAAAAATGGGAAGAGAAATAGAGTGTAGAGGGAGAAACTGTAACTGAACCTGACCTATTACTATGGCACACGAAGCCCAGGAAGTCCTAAAGAAGTTCCTTAAAACAAGCAGTCCTGGATATGGCAACCAAGGCCAACATGGCACCCACACAAATGGGTAGGAGGCCAGGAAACCAAGAGGCTCCCTGTATATCTTGTCTATTGTACAATTAACAAACAGCATGGGGCAGTAGGAGTCACATTACCCATGTTCTTAATAAGAAAGAATAAAGGAGATATTCTGTGAAGTATTTATAATGTAGTGGAGGGATATTTCACAGTGTTGAGGATTAAACCAGCAATTGAAATCTATCCTCAGAAGTGAACCAAGGTGGAAGACCAGGCTTCAGAGCATGGAGGTGTTCACCTGCTCTTAGTGTTACAGATTCTGTAAACGAGGGCGGTCTTGGTGATGTCCTCATAGATTGAATCACTACAAGATCCTATTACTCAGAGAATCACAACCTGTCCATTCTGGACTCCTGTCAGTTTGATTTACTTATAAACTGAATGCTGCCTTGGCATGGATTGCTTCTCAAATGACAAATGAGCCTGGCTGCCTGCAATAGGAATACCAACGCTTACTTTCTCAGGGCTCTAGGCTTGCCTTCTTAGGAATGAATTTGGGTTGTAGCCTCTCTGGGGGACTGAGAGAGTGGGTAGCCCTCGGAACTGCTGTTGCTAATAATCCTGACTATCCTCATTCAACTCAACTGGGAATGGGAAGACACGGGGCCAGGGGAGAACTAATGATTTTCCTGAAGAGCGACAATCATAAGGTCCTGGACGGATGTTACCTACACAGAAAACACAGAAATCTCTTCCCTGGGTATTCCAGCAAAGGACCACAGCCAAAAGAGATATGGCTGCTACCAAATGAGTAACCCCAAGAGCCCTACCTTGGTAGCCTAATGACACATTCCGAAGGCTGCACCCTGAGCTTGATGGCTGTGCCTACATACTTTTCTCTCACCCAGGAAGCTTCTGGAAATGCAAGACAGTGAGGATGACCTTATTACATGAATACCTCAGAATATCCCTTATCATATAGGTATGATATATGATATATGATATGTGTGTGTGTGTATATATATATACATATATATATATACATATATACATATATATATTACTATTTATTTTTGAGAGAGAAAGAGACAGAGTGCAAGCAGGGGAGGGACAAAGAGAGAGAGAGAGAGACAGAATGCGAAGCAGGCTCCAGGCTTCAAGCTGTCAGCACAGAGCTCAACGCAGAGCCATGAACCGCGAGATCATGACCTGAGCCAAAGTTGAACGCTTAACCGACTGAGCCACCCAGGTACCCCACCCTTATCTTATATTTTAAGTAAATAATTGGGAAACTTCAGTACTTTATTATTAAAAATAGATTTCTCATGATAAACCTCTCAAGGGTAGCCCAGGTCTGAGGGCATGACCCAAGAGCTGCTTCTATTCGAGATGGGTCTGGGAAGCAGGAGTAAGTAACTCGACCTCTGCCCCTCTGTCCTTGCAGTCTTGGGGCAGAGCAGGCCATCCAAGCCCATTATCTAAGTATTTGTTGTCCAAGCACTTGTAGGGAGAAGACCGAGGAAGGACCCAGCATGGAAAGGCACCATCTATCCACCTTGCTACTCCAAGTGTGGCTTGCTGACCAGAGAGGGTGGAAAAATTGGCATCACCTAGAGGCTGGTTAGAGATGTAGGATCTTGGGTCTCACCCCATTATTGCTGAATCAGAGTCCGTATTTTTGTAAGTTCCTTCACTGATTCACGTACACTTTGAAGTTTGAGAAGCACTGCCCCCGTGAACTGACAAATTACAAATTAGTCTCAACTCAGACATCTCTCCCTACAACTGTAACATCCCCATGTCAATCAGTTTTCCCTCCAGCATCAAATATAACAGTGCAATGTACAGCATGTCAGCAGCAGGGTGAATTTGCCAACCTTGCAAAAAATGCAGGATTTCACAGAATTCATAAACCTGAGTTTGGAGAACCACTCAAGTCACACACACACACACACACACAGAGCACTGGCAAGCAAGGGAATGACAGCCTTAGACCCCTTACCAAGAGAAGGGGAGCTCATCTACAAGATGGGGACATTCCTTCAAAAGAGAATGATTTGAATATCAAAGAATTCAGATGGGCCCTTGGGAAAAAACGATGAGGCTCATGAATATCTTTTTAAGACTGACCCACTTTATGTGTTATGAAAATGGAACATACAACTTTGTTGAAAAACTATGCTTGAAAAGAAAAATCAACACTCCATTCAGCCTTTAATCAGGCTAAGAATTTAATTATTTGATCCTAATGATAACCTAAAGTATATTAGATGAGATAAATTACACTTCCTCAAGTTTGAGTTCCATTTTCTAAGACAAGGCTGATTAAATCTTGCTGTCACTATTTCACATGACATTGGGTCACATTTTAGTTGTGCTCCTGTTAAGTGGACTTTCCCCAGGCCAGTTTTTCTCCGACAGTTAAGACCTGCTCCACTCTACTGTCACTGTTACATATTCCTTTTTCTTTTTTGCCTTACGGGGCTTCTTTTTGGTACCTCTGAACAGCTTAGCATAACTGATACCAATTACTCCATAGCTGAGTGAAGTTTTCTTTTTACTGTCTTGTTTCCTGGTTGGAAGTTTCAGTGCATGTGGTACCACAGAAAGGGGTTCACCATGGGGTCATAGCTCCAATGGCAGATCTACTCAGTGGTTACCTTATCGACCATGAGGAAGTTCTCCAGTGTCTCCCCATTTTCACAGGTGACATTACCGACCTCTTTTACAGCTCTGGGCAGGATCTCTCGTAACTCCTGGGCGATCATTCCTAGACACAAACACTCCCAACAGGTTTAGTCAGGAAAAGACCTTTCTGGAGAACATCCTCCCTAGCCTACATCAAAATGGAAGGCTGACAGCCCCCGCCAGGACATCTTTGCAAATACATGCTTATCCCCTCACAGCTTTCGCTTTGATCTATGATACATTTGAAGCAAAGAAGGAATTTTGAGCCCATAACCACCATAGGATTAAAAGCAGGGGTGTCATTTTCTTGACTTTTCCTTGAGACTCTGGGCCGGATTTTGGAAGGAGGGAGTAAATACCTTCAAATCCCTGTATATAGAAGTAAGGGTGGGGCGTTAGCTTGATTTCCTTTCTTTTCTTGCAGGAGGATTTGCCACCTAAATGGTCCCTCTTTCTCTAGGATTCCTGGATCGGAGTACAAACACCACTCTGCCCCTTCTCTGACCTAGACTGACCTATTCCACACCTCTCCCTCTCCCGGGTCTGCCTTTTACAGCTGGAGCTGTGATCTGCCCCCCCCCCCCCCAGCTCTGAGCAAGATGATTCCAGTGAAAAGAAACAATGTATTCAAAATATTCTGCCAGTACCTTGGAATGTAGGAGTAAGGATGGGGGTGTTGAGTCAAGATGACACAGAAATTTCTCTCACCTTTCCTGTTCTAGTGATTATGGATTTCACAGAGGAAATCAATGCCATAGCACACAATCTCCACATAAAGAGGGAATTGAACTTTTAAGAGTTGACAACACAAAATTAAAAAGGGAATTTGTGTGCATACCTGTTTGATGGGCAGTGTTTATTCCCATTGAAGATGCGAACTCTGGTTTGTAGTCGTATTCAACAATCCTCATTTGGGCTATTCGTCTCAGCTGCTCATTTGTGTCAACCTAATTTAATTAAAGAAGAGCGGATTTCACCCATTTAGATATTTCCCATTCAAATCAATGCCCAAAGAGACCCAGAGAAATTAGGAATGTTGACAGCAGGGTTCTTTCCTCTTGTCCGAACTATTTTAAGGAAAGTTTATGTTTTTCTCCTCAGAGAAACCAAATCTTCAAGGTCCATATCAATGACTTCCATCCACTGACAAACTGAGACAGAGTTTTTATGTCTAAATTACAGGGTGAAAGCTCCCCCATTCACTACTCTTGCCTTTTTTCTCTCCTTTGAGGGGTGAACTCTCCTTCTGAGAATGGAGACTGATCACGTTAGAGAGAAAAAATTGCCACTCAAGATTGCAAGGGATCATTTCCAAATGGACATACAGTATAAACACCAAATAAATATAGGCCAACCTTGTATTTACAAACTGAAAATGCTTAGTTCAAGTAACAACCTTTGAGGAATGGATATAACTACTATACCATTGATTTGCTTTTGGACATTTCACTGGAGAAAATTTCCTCAAGTGGCAGGTTGCAAGGCTGTATTGTTCACCTGCTGGACCTTCCAAGATCCAGACTTTCCTCTCCTACAGACGGCTTCTCCCCCAAACCACTCTGGTCAGTGATGGTGTGCTTCTCTGAGCTCACTTCTTTTACAGGTTATTGAAGGTATTCCCAACTTCCACTGCCAATTCCTCAAAATAATGTCACTGGGTCCCAGCAAAATGATAGTAATACACAATAGAGTGAATTTTTCCTAAAGCTAAATATGTTTCATTCAAAGGATTTCCTTTTGAGTTTTTTTTTTAATGTATTCATGGTAATAGCAGAATCAATTTTTATAATGACCTTATTCTATAAGTAAAATGCTGGTAGCTCTTTTTCTTTTCTTTTCTTTTTTTTTAATTTTTTTAAATCTTCATTTATTTTTGAGAGAGAGACGGAGTGCGAGTGGGGGAGGAACAGAGAGAGGGAGACACAGAATCTGAAGCAGGCTCCAGTCTCCAAGCTATCAGTACAGAGCCTGACCCAGGGCTCAAACTCACAAAGAGTGAGATCATGACATGAGCCGAAGTCAGAGGCTTAACCGACTGAGCCACCCAGGCACCCCACCCTTTTTCTTTCAGGATTTTCTCTTAGGCTATAATTTTCTTTTAGGATATAATGATTACAAAACCTGTGGTCTCTTGGCAATTAAAATTATACTGCCTTGACATTCATCCATGTATTAGAGTAACCAAAATTGCTTTGTTGTTCTTGTTTTATGAAAACCCTGAAATGGCCTTCAACTCCTCCCTAGACCCACTCTGTTGGGTGAGTTGGAAAGCTCCTCCGATATCATTAAAAGTTCCCTGTCCTTCACTAGTTCGGCTGATTGTGAAAAATTGTGGCTTGACACTTACCTGGTTAACTGTGCAAACTCTATTTCAGGTACTTCTTGGGAAGTATAATTTTGAGCTCACTGTTATTTTGATACTTGCTGTCATCAAAAGCCTGGTTCAATTCATTTATTCACTGTATTATTCAACTAACATTTAACAGTCACCTTCAACTTACCATGCACTACACTAAGTGCTGGGACTTAAAAAAGTGATTGCTTTTAACAATTTGTGGTCAACTAATTGTGCAACCTGAAACCATAAAACTCATAGAAGAGAACACAGGTAATTTCCCTGACATCAGCCACAGCAACATTTTATGTCTCCTAAGGCAAGGGAAACAAAAGAAAAATAAACTATTGGGATTACATCAAAATAAAAAGCGTTTGCACAGTGAAGGAAACCATCAACAAAACAAAAAGGCAACCTACTAAATGGAAGAAGATATTTGCAAATGATATATTTGATAAGGGATTAATATCCAAAATATATAAAGAAGTTATACAAAAAAACAAATAATCTGATTAAAAATGGGCAGTCAACCTGAATACACATTTTTCCAAAGAAGACATCCAGAGAGGCAACAGACACAGGAAAAGATGCTCAGTGCCACTAATCATCACGGAAATGCAAAGCAAAACCACAGTAAGATATCACCTTATACCTGCCAGAATGGCTAGAATCAAAAAGACAAGAAATAGCAAGTGTTGGCCAAAATGTGGAGAAAAATGTACTATTGGTGGGAATGTAAATTGGTACAGTGTTGTTGGGAATGTAAATTGGTACAGCCATTGTGCACTGTTGGTAGGAATTAAAATGGTACCGCCATTGTGGAAAACAGTATGGAAGTTCCTCAAAAAGTTAACAGTAGAAATACCATATGATCCAGTAATTCCACTGAGGAGTACCCAAAGAAAGTGAAAACATTCATTCAAAAAGATATATGCACCCTGTGTTTGCTGTAGCATTATTCACAATAGCCAAGATATGGAAGCAACCCAACTGTCCAATCTTAGATGAATGGGTAAAGAAGATGTAGTATATTCATACAATGGACTATTACTCAGCCATTAAAACATTGTGAGGTCTTCCTATTTGAGACAACATGGATGGACTTCAAGGGTATTATACTAAGTGAAATAAGTCAGACAAAGACAAATACCATATGGTTTTACTTACATGTGGAACTAAACACAAACACAATTAAAAACAAAACAAATGAATAAACAAGCAAAAAGCAGGTATAGAGAACAAACTGATGGTTGCCAGAGGGACGGTGGGGATAGGCAAAATGGGTGAAGGAAAGTGGAAGATACAGGCTTCCAGGGGCACCTGGGTGGCTCAGTGGGCTAAGCATCTGACTTTGGCTCAGGTCATGATCTCACGGTCTGTGAGTTCGAGCCCCAGGTCAGGCTCTGTGCTGACAGCTCAGAGCCTGGAGCCTGCTTTGGATTCTGTGGCTCATTCTGTCCCTCTGACCCTCCCCCTGACTCAAACTCTATCTCTCAAAAATGAATAAATGCTAAAAAAAATTTTAAAAAAAAGATACAGGCTTCCAGTTATGGAATGGAAAAGTCATGGGAATAAAAGGTACAGCACAGGGAATATAGTCACTGGGGTTGTAATAGCCATTTATGACAACTATACTTGTGATGATAATAGCATAACACAGAGAATTGTTGAATCGCTGTGCTGTACACCTGAAACTAATGTAACATTGTGTGTTAATTATACTCAAATAAAATATAAATAAGCAAAATAAAAATTAAGAAAAACTTTAAAACAAAATAAAAACGAATAAATAAGTTTTCTAATTGTTTTGACTTTGTAGCATACTGTTTCTCTGGGATTACACATTCCAAGTTTCCTAAAATTTAGACCTACTAAATGAAATTTTTAAAAAATGTTTGTGGGGCACCTGGGTGGCTCAGTCGGTTAAGCCGCTGAGTTCAGCTCAGGTCATGATCTCACGGTTTGTAGGTTTGAGCCTCGTATCAGGCTCTGTGCTGACAGCTCAGAGCCTGGAGCCTGCTTTGGATTCTGTGTCTCCTCCTCTCTCTGCACCCCCCCCCACCCCCCACTCACACCACTCTGCCTCTCTCTCTCTCGAAAATAAACATTAAAAATTTTTTTTCTAAATGTCTGTGGACTAGACAGGCAGACCCATCATAAATGAAAATGTGAGAAATGCAGGATGAAAATGGAATTATGGATCGAGAATTTGGCAGCTCCAAGGAGGACCCCAAAATATTCCTAGGGGAGCATGAAGAAAGACTTCCTAGACATGGCAAAACCCCACTGAGATCTTGGCTTATTTTGATCTTCAAATAAGTTCTGCTCCTTTCGCTTCAGGCCTTTGGCTCAGGGCATTTCCCAGCCTCGAAAGCTCTTCCTTCCCACTCCTACCTTCTCCCCCAACTTAAACATCCCTTCACCAGGGAAGCATTTCTTGATTTCCAATACCAGGAAGGGTCCCTTTGCCCTGTGTGCCAATGGGAGCTGTTGTTTTTCTTCATAGTGCTTATCACTGTTATCACCAGACAAAGTTGTGTCACCTTCATTATCTGTCTTCCCTATAGGATATATACCCCCTGAGGATGAGGACAAATCTACGGCCATGGTTTTCTGCTTACCACCAAATCACCAGTTTCTAGTACAATTCCTTGTGTGTAGTTGACACTCAACTAACATTTCTTAAATAAATTAATAACTTAATAAATAAACCTCATACGAATAAATTTAAGAAAGGAGTTAGTCAGGGAAAGATGCAGGGTAGAAAGAAGGGACAGAAAGGGCGAGGCCAAGACCCGATGCTAGACTGAAAGAACACCATGAGTAAAGTGCCAAGGGAGTAAGTTCCCTGAATGATGTCTGCCCAACCAGGGTGGAGTTTGGCATTACTAGACTGTAAAGATTAAGGCCAGAGCAGGGAGGGCCTTGCAGGACATGCTAGGGAGGGGAGTCACAATCTCACATTGCCCTGTGCACACAGCTATCACTGTGAGCTCCTATATTCAGCAAATATTTAATGAACAGCTACTGTGTGCCAGGTGCTATCCTAGGCATTGGAGATGCAATGAATATTTCTTACTCAGAGTTTAGATTTTTATTTTTTAAAGTTCTATTTTTGAGGGCAAGTCTCACATCTAGTTGATCTCAGGACCTCTGGAGTGCCCAGCAGAGTGGCTCACATGTTATAGACACCCCGCACCTTCAATGAAAGAAAAAGCCATGAAAGAATGAAGGTAGTGAAACAGCAGAACAATCCCTGTCAATCAGGAGCCAGCGTGGCATGGCCTTGCACTAGCCAGGCCCCACCCAGTTCCCCATTCCCTGCACCCTTGGGAATCCTGTGGCTGCTTTGCCTACTTTTCATTATCCCCGTGGTTCCTGCACGAGCCCTCATGGGTGACCTTTGCTGCCAACAGGAAGCAGAGGAGGCTGTGTCCTCACTGAGGCTGTCCAGGCTACCCAGAGGGAACATGACCCCTGGTGACTAAGCTGGATCCTTTAATGCATTTTCCCCCGAAGGCATATTGCTGGACGAAGCATATTGTGGGTTTGATGGTATTATTACCATTGTGCTTCAGAGAGATTTTTGGCTGAAGAAAATTTTCAGGGTTGGTTGGGGGATCTAAACCCCTTCTGCAACAACGTTTCTATAAGACAATGCTCTTCTGGTTTCTAATGTGGGGCTGTACTTTCCAAAGTTAAATATAAACTGCCCATGCTGCACACTCCCTCTGTGTACACTTGACCTAGGGAAAGCCCTCGAGGCAAGGGCTGTGCCTTCTCAGAATCCTCCTCCAGGAGCCAAACACTGGCCAACACTTAACACCACACCTTGCTCATCCACGTGGGTTGAGTAAGAAGCTAGAAGCTGAATTCAGGTGTCTGAGGTGACCTTGCCCACAGCAGTTTCGGAAAGTTTTGACCCTGATGTACGTGGCCATCGTGGTCATGCTGCCTCACACCCAAAGCTTCTCTATCATTTCTTTCTTTCTTTCTTTCTTTCTTTCTTTCTTTCTTTCTTCCTTCCTTCCTTTCTTTCTTTCTTTCTTTCTTTCTTTCTTTCTTTTTACAATCTGAGAAGCATTTATTCTTGAAAAACTGCTGAACTTTGGGTAAGAACAGTAGGAGTCCATGGCATTCTTGCCTAGGGCTGTGCCCATCTCGTCACCACTCCCAGCTCGGTGGGCTCAGAGGTACGCTCCTCAGCAAGGGAGACGATGCAGACCAGCCCCTGTGCTGCCCAGATCAAAGGGACTCACTCAGTTTGCAGCGGCGGGTGACGTCTGTAAGGCTTCTCTATCATTAACCCCAGAGTTGCACCACAGAAAAGTCATTCTTGTCTGTGGGACTCCACAGTTTGTCCAGGGAGGGAGATCCTGTTATCCACCATCTGGCCACAGCCTAGACTATTAGTCTCGCATCAGGAGCAGCTTGAGTAACACTGGCTCACCCCAAGTTGAGGAACTTCTGCATCTGGCTCCTGGCCCTTGGAGCCTTTCATCTTAACTGATTTCGTTCCTGGTTTTTATTTTGGAATCTCTTGTAACCTTGTTTTCAGCCTTCATCATAAAATTGCATTGATGCGTTCAACTTTCAGCTTCCTCACTTTTTTTGCATTGGCCTTGGTGATCTTCACGCTCTTCTGTTTTCCAGCATATCATCTCCACCCTAATTTTGCTGTTTCCATTGAAAGAGCTGCATTTCCTTCTGCAGTCTGTAGTCACATCAGTAAACACAATGTTGGGATATGTTAGGCTGCTCCTCATTAAGGCCGACCTCATTTTCCCAGTGGGTCCAGGGCACGGGCTTCGGTCACATCTGCTTTATCTTCTCCATGTCTTGTAGACGTGTCCAGATGAGCACAGGGATCTCCACCAGGACTCTCTATGCAGAGTGCTCATGTGCTTAACACCTACAAAACAACCTCCATTGCCCTGAGTGAGGATGCACAGAGCCGGGGCAAGGAAGCAACTTATATTTATTTCCCCCTCCCCCAATCATCACAGTACTGGGCAATGTGTTTGGCCACTATGTTTTGCAACAGCTCATCTGGAAGCCAGCTCTGGTTATCATGCATCCTTTACCAATGAGAAATTGCCTCGAGTCCTATGCTTGTAATCAGATCAACCAAGGGCCCACTTCCCAGAGCATTTGGAGGAATGGCTATTCTTAAAAGTTGGGCAAACTGAGTCAGGAGGAGGTGAAGACAAAGTTCACACATCTGTCAGCCCCATCATCAGCATTATCGTTGCCTCTTTTGTCTGTAATGGTGAACAGGACTGGTAAGTGCGTCTCTCCCCATTGGATGGGGGCCCCCAAATGTGGGGCCACTCGATTGGGTGGACGCTGGCAGCACGGGCCATGAAAAAATTCACCCAACGCAGAACAAAGGAGATAGAAGTTTAGTGAATATACCACAGGAGGAGGGGCAGGCAGTGAGGGAGAGGCTGTCTGCAGTGAGATAGGTGGATGGGGGTTGTAGTTGGATGGGGAAGGCAAGGAGGCATGGGGACATATGGAATTTTCCCTTTCCTGGTAACCGTGCCTGGTTGTAAGTAGCCCATTGGTTACTTAAGGCCTATGGATATTTTGAGGTGGGTCACCTGATGGGTCGGTCTGTCTGTGTTCAGCATCGTGGTCTCTGTGAGCCCTTTCTACATTCCATTGCTCAAGTCTGTTGCCTAAAAGCAGCCTCTACGATAAGATTTCTAGAGATCTATATTTCATACATGTGGATAGACCTATTAAAAACAAATATATTAATATGAAATAAGTTAATAAATGAATTACATGTAATTTGCATTTTATACAAGTAAATAATGATAATATCTATTTGTCCCGCTAAAGAATGCTTCACGTATATGAGCTTAGAAGAAGCCCTTAACACAAGTGAATTGAACATGAGCCTTCCCTGCTCACAGGAGAATAAACAGAAGCACAGGACATCTCTGGGTGAAGGTTCCTGGGCCAGCGCTTGCCCGAATCAGGACTAAACCTCCTTCCACCATCACGCTGCCGTGAGCAGGCAGGGGAGACAGAAATTCCACATTTGGAGCCTGGATTGGGGTGACATTTTATTTACACAAGAAGGTGTCATGGAAGGGATTTGAGAAGTTCTAGGGAAGCTTGTTATTTTAAGACAATATGTTTTCTTCGGACAAGGGGCAGCGCCCGAAGACATCTGGTAAGTGAACTGTGGGGAAAGCCTAATAGTGGCGAGAGGAGCTGTGGAGGACTTTCCCAGCTTGTTATCTTCCATTTGCATTTAGATAAGACCTGTAGGGAATTGTATAGCCAATTGCAAAAATAAGTTTCAGTTGGTGTGATCTGAAACGCAGACAGTTTATCTCTCTCTAGAAGTCAAAAAAGCACAGTATCTAGGACTGGAATCGGGAAATATACGTGAGAACTTTCTAGCCCTAAGAGTTCCCATCCGGCTAGCAGGTCACAGCTCTTCGAACATGAACCACAGCTTTGCAATCAGTATAAAAGTCTACAATTACAACCATTCTTTGGAATGCACTCAGCAAAGGAGGACATTCCTTGGCCGGTTTGGAAACACCAGTGCAGATTTGCACTGGGAAAGGAATGCGGTCTGGAAGAATGGCCAATGATTTACAGATTGTGTCTCCTATTCACTAAAAAAGAATAAGGGAAGGAGGTTAAAAACACAATTCCGCCATAGCCTCAAAAACGCTTACAGGAGCAGCAGTGTGAGTGCAAAGGTGGAGAAGTGATAGAAGCAGTGAATGGGAAACAGACTTAAAGGATGGAAGAGCTAGAACCTGGAGTGGCCTGGCTAAGGGATTAGCATCTTAATCCTAATCTCTTAGGTCTTCATAGCAGCTGTGACTTGCCATGGTGATTCACTTCTTATCTCAATGTGTAAAAACAAATAAAGGACTTGGCGGGGTCAAGCAGAGAGGCACGGTTTCCATCTTACAGATAAAGGCACTGGGTTGGGGTGGGGTTGTTCCGCCCAGGGCGAGCCTAAAGTGGAGAAGCACCACCTGATTCATGAGCCTGATTTCTGCCTTCCACTGGGTAACTGTCTTTCCACAGAGGGAGGAGGTCTTGGTCTGGAGCCTCAGGCGACGGGATTGACCTTGGTGGAGGCTAGGGGTGGGAAGAGGAGCTTCTCCAACTGCTCCTCGGAGAAGGACAATGAATGGGGAAGACAATGGCTGGCAGGGCTGGTCCCAGGGACTCTGGGAGGAAGAGGCTGGGGGTCTAGTAGAAATACAGGCAGGGACTGGACTGAGACAGTGCTCAGATGAACAGGGAGATGGACATTTGGAGACAGAAAGGAAAAGGCAAGCTTCAATGGCTGACAATGTGTGGAAGGAAGGGCAATGGCCCATGGAAAATAGCTCAGAGACTTCTGCTTGGGAAGCCACTGCTATGCTGTCACTGCCCACTGCTCCTGGCAGGTGAATCCATTCTCCTGGGTAGGAGATACATTACCCTTTCAGCAGAGATGCCTGTCGGCTCCAACATTCATAACCGTTACGCATTGTGTTCATCCCCTATAAACAGGTGACATATAGAGACGCTCTGTGCGAGGTGTGTCAGAGTCCAGGAGTGCCCAGCACACCTGACTCAGGTGTCAGCGGAGGCGCCCAAGGCCTGCCCTGTGCTCACCTCCTGGATATTGTGCTTTGCCCTGCTGTCAGAGGGATGCATAACTGTCCCCATCACTTTCATGTTGCCACAGACGACCAGGGCCTCATCCGGCGCATCTGTATTGATTCCCACTCGACCATGACAAACAACAGATTCTGGAACTTGTCCTCGCTGCCATAATGCATCACTGTCATTTTCAAACTGCCCAGGGTTAGAGGCCTGGAAAAAAATACAGAACTATGTTACCATTGAAGTTACAGTAGCAAATAGATGATTGCTTGATTCCTCAGAGCAGGGGAAAACAGAATGTTGTGTAAGTCTTTCACCTGCGAATCATATATCGGATGGGACATTCTGACATATCCAAATAACTGTGGCACCAGGAGAGCCCCTAACTGCTCTGCTGCCCATGAGCAGGAGCTCAGCATGCCATGGTTTGGGACGTCCAGTCTCTATTGCAACTACGTGGAGTTGAGAACGTGTAAGTTATACTGGGTGGACGATAAGGAAGAAGAAAACTCAAAACGACCTTCTTTTCAGGGATGATAATATTAATAAGGATTTAAAACCAGAACCTTACATCAGAAGATACTACGAGTTTATTAAAGCCCAGATAAATAAAAATACTTTGCATTTAGCTAGCCCTTTTATAGTTTTAAAACACTTTAATACTTATGATTTCATACACAATTGACAAGCAAATGACAGGACAAATATACTTATACACCTCAATGATTCCCCAAACACAGATGACATTGAAAAAGGATAACAACAGCTACGTTTGTTGCGTCTAGTGCACATCCCCATTCTAGGAGATGTGTACCATTCACCTCATTTTACAGATAATCGAAAAGACTCTGTGCCCAAGGCCACAAAGCTAGTAAATTCTGGAGCTGGACCTATACTTCTTTTAATTATTAATGATTCTGACTTCTCCTATCAGAAGTAGCCCTGGCCAAATGCAGTCTTCAACGAGAATCCAAGTGAAACTATTGAGATTAGACAAAGTTCTGGAGATTCTGCTCTTAAATGAAATCCTTTGCTGAGGGATTCTTCACTCTACTGCCTTCCCTCTTCCCCACCTCCTGGGGCTGCTGAATGCATTTCCAAATATCTTTAAGTAGGGATCTCTGAATCCCTCCAAATCCTCACAACAGAATTAATGTTTTTAACATGATGGCCTATTCTTCTAAATGTGAAACTTTTGTGTGTTTGAGGCAGGCTGTCACAAATTCAGACAAGCACTATAGACCCTGATCATCTAAGAAGTCAACGCTAACACCAAAGTCTTGACTTTCAGCCTTTCTGGGCAGCCCAGGGGACATTGCAAACTCAGGACCTGAATATGCACAGATCATCTCCGGAGAATACTTGAGGCACCAGTAACAGTGGTTTCTTCAAGGCCTGGAACTGGGAGATGGGAAACTGATCTGGGAAGGAGATTCACTGCTCAACTTATACTCTCTTGGTATTGTTTCAATATTTTTGCCACAAGCATGTGCTACTGATTTTAAAATAATAATTTTTTTAAAAACCCATAAAGTTTAGTTCTTAGTTTGGGTTCAGTTGAAGAACATGTAGGAGTCTTCAAGGTTTTCATTCTCACCTGTCTGAACCCCAAGCTACTTGGAAGAGTCAACCATTGACATTTGATAGGCGAAAGCAGAAAAGAAGTAACAACTTTGAACATCATTTTGTGTCAGTTAAGCAAAGAACTTTGTTGCAAGGTCCCTAGAGGCCCCTGGGTTGTGAATGGCAAATTGGCTTTGACCCAAATCCTTCTATAGCAAGCAGTCAACTAAAACCAAGGTGTACCATATAAATGTTGATGTATTTTGCTCTACCTTGAACATAAGGAGCCACTACAAGAAAACAAAATAGACAGTGATGGTTTTTTTTTTTTCTTAATGAGCTTTGGAATAATTGTTATCATAAACTTGATATCATGTTGGAATAGCAGATAAGGTAGATTCAATTCTTTGGGACAATTATAACAATCTCACTTGGCCTTCATCAGATGAAAACTCAGATCCCTAAAATATGTTCAGATCATTTGGGAAAGGGCCGC
Organism: Panthera uncia; assembly: GCF_023721935.1. Classification (NCBI taxonomy): domain Eukaryota; kingdom Metazoa; phylum Chordata; class Mammalia; order Carnivora; family Felidae; genus Panthera; species Panthera uncia. The sequence goes on along the minus strand of NC_064809.1, from coordinate 92,191,931 downwards.
ATATCTGCAATTTGCTAAATATATAGACCTATGGAGGAGTCCTCCTCGTCATTAATGGGAGATGTCATAAAATCTGCGAACTTTCTTCCCCCTTCTCTGGTATCTGCAATCTTAATGTGTCAAAACAAACTAATGTACTAGCTCTTTCTGGAATTATGAAGTTGTGTTCCCATATGGTCCATTGGTGGTTCATTGATATCAAACACTGAAATGAATCAAAGTCTCCAAATACTTTTATTATTTATCCCACAGCCCCATATATGTAGGGAAAACCTGAACATTTTAATCTATGTTATGACACAAACTGGCTGTGTGACCTTGGGACAGTCACTTAACCTTTCTGCACTGGCTTTTTTCTTTGAAGAATAAAGATAATAATGACTTCTTTACCTATCTCACAGCGTCGTGGGAATTTACTAAAATCACATATATGGGAATACTTTGCAAAAATGAGGAGGAATAATCTCAAATTATCCTTAAAACACTGCTGTGCATAACAACTACTGTCCAACCAATACAGGCATACCTCCTTTTATTAAGCTTTGCTTTATTGCACTTCACAGATTATGTATTTTTTTTTTTTTTTTACAAATTGAAGTTTGTAGCAACCCTGAATCAAGCCAGTCTGTCTGCACCATAGACTATGGATGTCACAGTGTCTGCTCATTTCATGTCTCTGCTACCATTTGGTAATTCTCGCAATATTTCAAACTTTTTAATTTTATTATCATTACATTTGTTATGGTGATCGGTGATCAGTGATCTTTAATATTACTGTTATAATTTGGAGAGCCACAAACCATGCCACAAATCATAAGATGGCATAACTTAATCAATAAATGTTATATGTATTATTCTGACTGTTCCACAAACTACCCATTTCCCCATCTCTCTCCTTCTCCTCGGGCCTCACTATTCCTTGAGACCAAGAATATTAAAATGAAGCCAACTAATAACCCTACAATGGAATTTAAGTACTGAAGTAAAAGGAAGAGACGCATGTTTCTCACTTTAAATCAAAAGCTAGAAATGATTAAGCTTAGTGAGAAAGGCATGTTGAAAGCTGAGATAGGCTGAAAGCTGGGCCTCTCATACCAGATAACCAAGTTGTGAATGCAAAGGAAATGAAAAGTGCTACTCCAGTGAACACACGAATGATAAGAAAGTGAAAGCCGTATTGCTGATATGGAGAAAGATTTAGAGGTCTGGATAGAATATCAAACCAACCACAACATTTCCTTAAGCCAGAGCCTAATCCAGAGCGAGGCCCTAACTTTTCAATTCCATGAAGGCTGAAAGAGGTGAGGGGGCTGCAGAAGAAAAGTCTGAGGCTAGCTGAGGTTGGTTAGGGTTTAAGGGGAAAAATCATATGTATAACATAAAAGTGCAGGGTGAAGCAGCAAGTACTGATATAGAAGCTGCAGCAAGTTCTCCAGGAGATCTGAATAATCAATGATGATGGCTTCACTAAACAACAGATTTTTAATGTAGATGAAACAGTCTTATATTGGAAGAAGATGCCATCTAGGACTTTTGTAGCTAGAGAGAAGTCAATGCCTAGCTTCCAAACTTCAAAGGACAAGCTGACTCTATATTGAAGTCAGCGTTCACTGACCATTCCAAAAAGCTTCAGGCCCTTAAAAAGCTACCCTAAGTTGGGATGCCTAGGTGGCTCAGTCGGTTAAGCATCCAGCTTTGGCTCAGGTCATGATCTCACGGTTCGTGGGTTCAAGACCTGCATCAGGCTCTGCACTGATAGCTCAGAGCCTGGAGTCTGCTTCAGATTCTCTGTTTCTTTCTCTCTCCCTGCTCCACCCCCCCCCCCTTGTTCTTTCTTTCTCTCTCTCTCTCTCAAAAATAAATAAACATTAAAAACATATATATTTTTAAAAGTTACCCTAAATCTACTCTGCCTGGGCTCTACAAATGGAACAAAACCCAGATGCCAGCATATCTGTTTGCAACATGGTTTACTGAATATTTTAAGCCCACTGTAGAGACCACCCAGAAAAGAAGATTCCTTTGAAAATATGACTGCTTATTGATAATTTACCTGGTCATCCAAGAGCTCTGATGGAGATATACAATGAGATTAACATTGTTTTCATGCCTGCTAACACAACATCCATTCTGCATCCCATGGGTCAAGGAGTAATTCTGACTTTCAAGTCTTATTATGTAAGAAATATATTTCAGAAGGCTACAGCTGGCATGGATAGTGATTTCTCTGATGGATCCGGGCAAAGTAAATTGAAAGCCTTCTGTAAAAGATTCACCATTCTATATTTCTTTTTTATTTTTGTTTTAAGTAGGCTCCATGTCTAATGTGAGACTGGAAGTCATGACCCTAAGATCAAGAATCGCATGCTCTCCTGACTGAGCCAGCAAGGTGCCCCTAGGAGTCACCATTCCAGATGCCATTATGAACATTCCTGATTCATTGGAAGAGGTGGAAATATTCATATTAAAGGTGTTTGGAAGAAGTTGATTCCAACCCTCATGGATGACTTTGAGGGGCTCACGGCTTTAGCGGAAGTGGTAGAAAGAACAAGAGAGCCAGAATGAAAAATCGAGCCTGAAGATATGATGAATTGCTGAAATCTCATGCTAAAACTTTTATTGATGAGAATTGCTTCTTATGCATGAGCAAAGAAAGTTGTCTCTTGAGGTGGAATCTACTCCAGGTGAAGATGCTGTGAAGATTGTTGAAATGACAACGAAGGATTTAGAATATTACATAAACTTATTTGATAAAACGACAGGGTTTCAGAGGACTGATTCCAATTTTGAAAGAAGTTCTATAGTGGGTAAAATGCTGTCAAACAGCATCACATGCTATGAGGAACTATTCATAAGAGGAAGAGTCAACTGATGTGGCAAACTTCACTGTTGTCTTATTTTAAGAAAGTGCCAGGGCCACCCTAACCTTCAGCAACCACCCCCTTGATCAGTCAGCAGCCATGAACTTTGAGGCAGGACCCTCCGCCATCTCTAAAAGGTTCCGTCTGGAGCCGAACCCGCAATGTCTCTGAAATATGCCTGTAATCATTCAATCTGCTCTCCTCAGCAACACAGTGGCAAAGTTGTGAAATTCTGCCAGGGAGCATCATTCACTGAGTAAAATGTAAATGGCGCCCTCTGCAGGTGCTTGGAATAGGAAATAGCAATTAACAGTAATTTGAGGTTTGTTCTAAATTTGGAATGGAAAGCTGGAATTTCTTTGCTTTCCATTGTTTGGGCTTCTAAAGCAGCAGCCAAAGAGCATAATAGGAGAGCCTGAGTTGAGGAAGGCAGTTAATAACAAATCAATTTTTGTATCTTTTGAAAGGGCTATGGAAAATGGGCCCAGAAATGCTCCCTACCAGTGTTAGTCAACGTGTGGTCTGGAGGTCAGTAGGCAGCAGCATCGGCATCTCCTGGAAACTTGTCAGAAATGTATATTCAACTTACTGAATCAAAAACTGTGGAGGTGCCTGGGTGGCTCAGTCGGGTAAGTGTCCAACTTTCGCTTTCAGTTCAGGTCATGATCTCACAGTTCATGAGTTCGAGTCCTGTGTTGTTGGGGTCTGTGCTGACAGAGCGGAGCCTGACTGGGATTCTCTCTCTCTCTCTCTCTCTCTCTCTCTCTGCCCCCCCCCCGCTCAAGTTCCCCCCCCCCCCCCCACCTCAAAATTAATAAATAAACATTTCAAAAAAACCAACAACTGCGGAGGTGGGACCCAGGCATCTCTGTTCTACTCTCCAGGAGATTCTTTGTACCATACACACCTGGTCGAGTTATCTCTTCCATAGTTAACCAGCAAGTTGAATCCCAACTACAGGGTGAAATGGACACTGCTCCACACACTGATTCCTCTGGGTAAATAAAAAATTCATCTGAACTCCAGAAGAGGTGTGTGTGTGCGCACGTGTGTGTGTGTGTGTGTGTGTTAGGGGAGGGAAGGGGGTTTTGTGGAAAAGGGTGAGAGCTGGTAGCAATGAAGACGCCCTACTCTATGCCCATCCCTCTCCATCCCTGCAGCTGCACTATTTCTTTTGTTCTCCCTGTCCCTGTTTGTCAGTTTTCCATCTTAGGGCAGTGCAGTTTGCAGGGCAGTAAAGGGGGACTTCTTGGGGACGTGCCCATTTATATTCTTCTGGAAAAGAAACTGGAATAATGTATTAGTTTTCAAAACTAGGAAACCCCAGTGCGCCTTTGAAGGGCAGACAAAAGTAATCATCCCTCCTGCTTACAACACAGCACTCCAAACCAGGTTTAATCACATGTTTTAGAAGGAAAGTGGAGCTGAATGAAAACCTAGTCATTAACAAGAGAATGTGAAGGAACTCCACTGCAGAATGCTCCCAAAAACAAAGACCTGGGAAATAAACCTGTCTTTGTAGTAAAGCTTAATTTCCATGAAATTGGTCAATTTACACTACAGGACCATAAGATATTTCTAAAGCTGTTCTGGTTGACAATCCAGATGAACAATTACTGGGTCTGGCCCACCATTCTCTCTCCAAGGAGAATTCTAACAGTTGTGGTCTCTTGAACCCCTCTTGGGGGCCTGAAACTCATCTAGTCCAAGCCTCATACAGTTTGCCCTTTATGTTAATCTCTGCTATTGGGAAGAATGATTCTTAGGCTTCGAAATGAACCTGCATTTGCTCAGTGCAGTTTTCAGTTCTCCATATAACGTAGTCTGCTCTTGTAACATCTTCGGTTGTCAATTTTTTCTTCCTTTACTCTGGAGCTCAAACTAACAGACCCAGGCCATAACCTAGGAGGGCACCTCTGGCTTTTTTGGAGAATGTAAGCTGGTCTGTGCTCTGTCTAACTAACTAACTAACTATATATATCCAAGGCATATACCTATATAGAGCTCTCTAGAAACTTAGGGGCAAGAAATATTTTCTGTGGACATTTTGAAAACTCACTGATTCAAACATATCACCGGTTCTTTTTTTTTTCATTTTTCTTTTTCCTTTCTTCTTTTATAAGTAGGCTTCACACCCAGCATGGAGCCCAATGTGGGGCTTGAACTCATGACCCCGAGATCAAGACCTGAGCTGAGATCAAGAGTCAGACGTTCAACCAACGGAGCCGCCCAGGTGCCCCAAACATATCATCATTAATGAAATTCAGTTTTTTTCTCTTGGTTGGTTTCGACGTTAAACAATTAAGCAGATTCAAAAGTGCATGCATTTTCACTTCTGCATTTGGGGTCAGAATAAAATAGTATCACTAAGATATTTCCAGTTTGGGGGAGGGGCAGAATGGTTTTCCCTATCACCATTCTTCTTCTTCTCGTTGTTAGGATAACCCTTGTGTTGCCCAGCACACTTCTAAAATAGGGCATTCTCTTTAACCAACAATTATGGCTGGAAGAAAGCAATCAAATCTGGAATGGAATCACTTTTTAAAAATAAAAATTTAGTGAATAACATGGCACCCAATCTTCACTAAGTATAATTTAATGTTTTTTAGTATTTATAACAAATATGAATTGCAGAAACACCTTCTCAAAGCTACCATCACGAGTTAAATGATAATTGTGTTTTGGATACGAGCAAGCACCAATTAACAGAGTTCTGGAAATATAACATCAGACAGTAGAGTGCTCCCCCTTCCCCCCCCCCCCCCCATTGTACTCCACTCTGCTGGAGTACAGACCTGCCAGCAGGAAATGGAGAAACCCGACACCAGGTAAATTATTCAAGGTGTGCAGGTGACTAGCAGGCTGCCAGACTCAAGCATGAGTTTCCCAGCTCAAAGCAACATTTTCAGAATATCTAATCTATGCTAACTCTGAAAAGAATGGCATTATCTGTCTTTATTCTCCCTATGAAAAACCAGCAACAATAAGTGACTTTACTTTAAATCACACTTGTTAGTGCAGCACAGCAATCCCAGATCACATCACGCCCTGGGCCCCGAGCCCAAACCACCCCCCACCCTTCCACCCCCCGATGAGGGATGGGGAACCACTGCCCCTGCTCCATGACCAAAGAAGAAGGCTCCACCAGCTTTTGCTCCAGTGGCACCCTGTTTGCCACAGATTAGATCGGGTTCCACAAAAACGGCAGGCACATAGTCCAGCCCTTACTCTGGGACATCTGAACACAAGCATTTTACCTCATTTCCAACATTACTTCACCCCCCATTAAAAGTCTGAGATGCAGTTTAAGGATTTCCACTTATAAGTGGCTTATTATTTTTAATTGATTGGAAGAATTACACAGAGGACCCTTTGTTTCAGAACAGCTTGAGGCAAGAGAGGAAAGACTCATTTCCCCAAACAGGCAGATCTGGTCCCCAGGCCTAAGAATCACAGCCACGTACGTGGGCATGCCTACACTGGACGATTTCTCCTGTTGGACTTCACATGCCCTCCCTGTGTCACAGGACAGCTAGCTTCTCCCCGGCTGCCAGGCCCGTGGTGACCCGTTACCTTATGCCCCTGGTATTCTCAACGGTGGCCAGCCTGGCCTCACACAGCTGCATTTCCAGCTGCCAACAGCTTTATGCTTTTGTGGCTGCCAAGATGCCTGTCCACAGCTGTGACCAATCATTCATTCAGCAAAATGTGCTGAACCATGACTATGTGCTAGGCAGCGGCCCAGATGGTTCCTGGGGTCACCAATCACTTTTGGGTATGAAATTCCTTCTTTACTACTCTCCCCACCCTGTGGGCTTTGGGATCAGAGAGAACTAGGTTGTAACCTGGGCTCCATCCTTCACAAGCTGTGCAATCACGATGAGTTTCTCACCTCCTTGAGCCTCAGCTCCTCTGCATGTAAAGAAGGTAACGTAAATGTGGCCCGATGTAAAATGACGCCATATATAAATTACTCAGCTCAGTGCCTGGAATACAGCATTTAAACCAGGGTGTCTCAGCTGTGGCACTGCTGACATTTTGGAAGGGGTAACTCTTTGTCGTGGGGGCTGTCTTGTGCATTGTAAGGGATTGAGCAGCATCCCCGGCCTATACCCACGAGATGCCAGGAGCATCTCCCCCCCGTTGTGACCACCAAAAAATGTTTGCAGACATTGCCAAGTGACCTCTGGGGGACAAAAGGTCTCCTAGCTGAGAACCATTATGTGAAAACTAAAATAATAATATCTGCTATTACTATCATCAGTTGAGAAATTGCATACTTCAAGCATGCCAATGAAAATGCAACTTCCACTTCAGCCGAGAAAAGCAGGTGGGATCCAGAAAGATGAAAGAGCTGAACCTTACCCTTACAATGATCCGTTCAGAGATGTGGGCAGACAATAGATAGAACTGGTCTTGGTTAGCAGCATACAGTCCAACCACCAACATGAAGTACCTAAGTCAAAAACAGCAGACAAGGCCAACGCGTAAGGAAACAGAGACATAATTTGTGCGATCAAATGCCACACAACAGTTCATCAATGGTGAATTTATCTCGGCAGGTTTGCACATTTAAAGATTTTCTACTGTGCTTTCAGCTGCCCCTCCTGTGAGAGGAAATAGCAGTGGATTCACTCGGTACTGGTCTGGGTCTACCCTTTGCCCAGTCTGAGGGATTTGCGAGCTGTTCCGCAAGCCCCCCAGCACAGTGCTGCTCACAAACAAACGCACAACAGGCAGCCATCTTAGAGGTCCCCTTACCGAGAGCTGCCCAAGCCACCTACCCTATCACAGCAGGGTTTGCCCAACCACACCGGGCCCTTCCCACCCCATCTGCTCTTGGCCCTGTATGCTACATACCCCCATGTCGTGACTTAGTCAGAAACCTGGACCCTTCCCTCCAATTGCTCCCAATGAATTTTCACCAAGGTTATTTTAATAGCTTCTTCATATGTAACACTGATGAGGCATTTTTAACATCAGCTCATTTTTTGAAACCAAAACAAAACTATCCCTATGAGAGTAGCTTTTGTTTTAGGAACCACATGAGAAAACTTTGCCAACTTCCTCTGCAATGCTACAGATTCTCTAATCCTTAGAGAATAGGAGTTGTCCCCTATCTCTAAAGTCAAACAGTCATAGTAATAATTGTTATTTTCATTGTAATTATTAGCTATCATCTGAGTCCTCAAAATGTGTCATACACTGGGCTAAGCAGGTTATCTATAGTATTTCATTTAGAACCCCAAAACAACCCCATTGGAGTAGGATATGAACATTGTCCCCATTTTAGAGAATGGGAAAATAATGAGTCTCAGAGGGTTAAGTCACATGCTCAAGGGCACCCAGCTAGTAAACGGTGGTTTCAAATTTTAAACTCAATTTTTTCCAACTCCAAAACGTATGTTCTACAACCAGTGACTCCAAATTTGAGACTGCATCAAAGTCACCTGGAGGATTTGTTAAAATACAAATTATTGGGCCCCGCCTCCAGAGCTTTCGATTCTTAGATCTTTGGTGAGAGATCACACTTCTAACAAGCATCCTGGTGACCGCATCTCTGCCAGTCTGGGGCCACACTATGAGAACCACAGGTGTAAATCATTGATCCGAGTTCCTTTCCTTTCTTAATCAAAAGAAGCTATAGCAGAACTCCAGGAATCGGGCTTTACACTAGTGACCAGCACACAGGTTTCAGCAGGGCAGTTGGTCCTCAACCCTTGGACAGCAGTGAGGCATAAGCATGTGGTCATTCTAGAGAATCGTGGAGGGAGTCAAGGCACGTAGATTTGAGGTTGGGCAGGAGAGTAGGCACTGTGGGGGATGAGCATGGAAAGACAGTAAGGGTAAATGAGACATGTTAAGAAACAGGAAGAGTTCAAGAAGGGGGAAGTGGCCAAGGGCAGCCTGGGTAGCAGGCTGGCAGCACCAAGAGGACCAGAGGGGCCTCTGGAGGGCACTGGCCAGTCAGATAGAGTACCCGGCCACCGTGGGGCATACATAGGGATGCCAGTACCTCTGGTCAGGATTTGGTTTTCCCTTCTTCCTCATGTTATTTGCTGTAGTTTCGCTGAAGTGTAACCGGCCCAACGTAATTTTGGTGACCTGGTCGGCCAGCAGGTCGATTCTAAAACAAACAGCAGAAATACCAAGAGACTGTGAGAGAACGTGGACTCCTCGATCATACCTAACTCATCCTGAGAGTCTCAAGTATGTTCAGTCCCCCATTCCCATCACACTGCAGAGGACAGTTTATTCCAGTTGCTGATTTTTAATAAACTCTCCACAACATGGTCTGGAATGGCTGCCAGGGAATAATTCTTGAAAGGTAAGATATGCTCATTCAGCAGAAGCTCGAGCCTGGAGTTTCTCACCCATAAAGGCAGTATGCTCCCCATACCACATATGGGTTCTTTTAACTCCACAATGGGGAGAAAAGACATTTCATTTGTGCCTCTGCCACTGCTGCTAGAACTGCCTCCTGACAAGCAATTTCTCTAGGTTCCTCGCGAACTCCTTTGTATCCCCTTCACGTATTTGCCCTCTCTGGGCCTGGCCCCTAAGGAAGACCACACCCAGACCGCCCAGGCGGGAGAGGGAGAACCAGATGCACCAGGCGACTTTACTGCTGAGCTTGTACACATGGCTCCCACCGGAGCGTCAGGCCAAGCTCCTGCCTGGTCTCTCCAGGCGGTAGGACCATCTTTGTGCCACCCGGAGTGGGATTGCCTCAGGGTCAGAACACTGGGATATCTCAACTACGTCCCAGCCAAATAGTCAAAAAGCAAATCACACTCCAAGTCATTCCACAGGCTGAATGCTCACTTTGGACTGCCATATTGCTTGGGATAATCCCAGGGCGGTACGCTTTCTATTCTGGAACCCATTAGGCAATCTATCAACATAGCTTTGAAAAATAAGAAAAAATGAATTGTAAGCACAGCGTAACTTAAAAGAAAGGTCTCATCATAACCTATGTCAAGGAACCCAGGTAGTTAGCAAAGGTGTCAGTAATAAATGGTTATGAAAATAATGACTTAAAAATGAAGCTTTTTACAAGAGTTTGTTTGAAATTATTTCAATGCATTTTACCTATTTTATTTTTGTTGATACGCATGTGTTCATAATATTAACATCTTATTACCCATGTAGTTTCTGCAGTGGGATTCATTTTATTTTTTATTACTTTTTTTTATTCACATATAGTTGATAAATAACGTTACGTTTGTTTCAGGTGTACAACATAGTGATGTGACATCTCTCTACTTGGGCTATGCTCACCACATCTGTAGCTACCACACAATGCTATCACAGTAACACTGACTATATTCCTTGTGCTGTATCTTTCATTCCTGGGACTTACTCATTCTATAACTGGAAGTCTGTATCTCCTACTTCCCTTCACCCATTTTGACCATGCCCCAAGCCCTCCCCTCTGGCAACCATCAGTTTGCTCTCTGTATTTATAGGTCTGTTTCTGCTTTCTGTTTGTTTGTTTGTTTGTTTGTTCATTTGTTTTGTTTTTTAGATTCCACATGTAAGAGAAATCACATGGTCGGTGGAATTCATTTTTAATAAACAAAATATATTGGGCAATGGGTCTTTTTACCATAGCATTCACAAAGGAATTCAGAAAAGAAATCTTACTTAACAGGATTGAAAATCTTTTTGCTTCTATCTGCTTGGGATTGTTCAATAGCAATTATTTGACTGGTAGCTTCTACCTGTTTGGAACAACAAAAAGTAAATTAGTTATTGACTACATAAACTTATTAATAAAAATGTTCATTAGTAAACAACATTCAAGTGCTTTAAAACTTTTCCAAGGCATCATGATAGTCACTGGGTAGGAGGAACAAGTCACTGAAAAGACATATAAGACAATGGCCCCAACCTTAAGCAGTATGCTATTGGTGAGAAAAGAAACAATTATCTGTAAAACTAAACAATGAAAACACAAGACAACAGAAAACTTCAGGTGAGCGGTGATTATAGTGTGAGCTAGTAGGTGATTAAAACACCAGGAGCAAAACACAGCAGCGAGGCAGCTCAAAGGATGCAAGCATTCATTCGTTCATTGATCCATTCATTCCATAGATACCTGCATTCGTTCATTCATTTATTCATTCACGTAGGAGCCCCTGCTATGCACCAGGCATTGCCCGAGGCATTGAAGATGAGCAGTGGACAAAATTAAGAGAAATCCCAGCCCTTGAAGAGCTTGCATTTGAATAAGAAGAAATAACAATAAACAATAAACAATAAAAATAAATAAAATACAGAGAATGGTATTTTTTCAGTACTTGTTACAAAACTCTTCTTGCTCTTAATGAAGAGTGGCATGGGGGTAGTGAGATCTGCCCCGTCATATATGGCTTGTGGGTATTAGCATAATAACAATTTTTCTGAAAAGCAATTGGGCAATCTACATCAAGAGTTTTAGTAACATCTGTCCTTTGATGTATAAATTCTTCTGGAATGTATCCTCATGCAAAGACAGGTATACGTGGATGTTTACTGAAGTTTAACTGACAATAAAAAATTGAAAACAAGCAAAACTTATAATAATGCAGGAATATGATACATTTATACAATAGAAACTGTATCATCTTTGTAAATAATACCTTATAGAATCTTTAATATCACATGTCATTTTCATAATATGCTATTAACAATATGAAATGAATTTTAAAAACTTTTTATTAGTGAGAGAGAGAGAGCCAGGGGGAGGGGCAGAGGAGGAGGAGGAGGAGGAGGAGGGGGATGAGGAGGGAGAATCTTAAGCAGGCTGTCCGCCCAGTTAGAATCCCAACGCAGGGCTCGATCCCACGACTCTCGGATCACGATCTGAGTCAAAATAGAGAGTCAGACACTCAACTGACTGAGCCACCCAGGCACCCCGAAATTAATTTTAATAAGAGAAAAATTAGACTAACAAATGGTGGGTCCCAAATATGAATGAATTTTCTTTCTTTATAGTTTTCTTTTGCATTCCAAAATTTTCACAATGGATTCACATTACTTCCATGATCAGAAAAATATGTTTTGTTGCTGTTTGTTTGTTTGTTATCTGTATTTACTCTGGGTTTGGTTTGGAGCAAGCAACTCAGTTTGGAGCAAGAGCAGCTGATGTGTTCAGCAGTCAAGCCTCATTTTGGGAGACTCAGTGCTAAGCTCGGGTTAATAATCAGAACAAAATATGCAGATAATGGATGTTTTTCCCCCTGAGAAGCTGGATCTGAGGTCACAAGTTAAGAAAGAGTTGTTGACCTCAGAAATCATCCTACCTGCACTCTAAAGTCAACTCTCTCATCCACTTATCTTGAATGAATTGTGTAACTTTACTCAGTCTCTCCTCTGTTAAACTGGAAAAAAGGGGACATTGACCAAATTAACAGTTCCTTGGTTTTTTAAGTCAGGGACCTATTTGAGAATTTGGTGAAAACTGTGAATCTATTGCATTTGAAAATGCACCAGCATCAAAAAGAATAAAATAATTACATTTAGTCAAAGGAGTGCAAGATTTATATACTGAAAACTATCAAAATGTGGTTTGAAGTGATGCTGTCCCAGGTTCTGAGCCAGTTTCAGACTTCAGAAATTAGCAGCTTCTGCCTCCTATGTCTTGGAACGTTTACTCTTAGAACCCATCCGCCATGCTGTGAGGAAGCACAACCTATCCCACAGAGAGGTCTGTGTGAAGAAAAGCCAAGGCCTCCCAGCCACAGTCTCATTTGAGCTCCTGGCCAATGGCCAGTCCAAACTTGACAGACATATAAATGAGCCATCTTGACACTGGATCCAGGCCTAGCTGAGGACCCCTGAACAGGCATGAACTGCTAGAGCCAACCCCTAACTGGCCTGCACATTTGTGACCCAAATAGATGGCTGTTATTATTTTAGGTTGCTAAGTTTGGGGGACAGTTTGTTAGGCAGCAACAGATAACGAGCACTTAATAAAAGTTAGCTTAATTAAACCAAGCTAAATAAAAAACTTACCTTAACCCCAAAAGCTTTCAAGTAAAACATTTCTATTGGCTTTAGGCCCATTTGGGTTTGGACAAATTTTGGACTTCCCCAAACTTGGATATGGATGGTTATCTGAAAATGGTTTTTCTTTTGGCAAACAAAAGCTTCATCTGCTGGTGAAAAATTAAATCCTTTGTCTGTGATAACTCGATAACCGACATCGGGTCTATGGAAAGAGGAATCAAGAAACCAGTTTAACAAACATTATCCACACATTTTCTTTCATTAACAATATCAATTGTATAAACATTTCAAGAAAATATATTGTAGAAAGTGATTTTTGCTATATTGAATCAATTTGGTGAATTTTTGCTGAGGAAGTGAAAATGCTATTTCAAAACACAGATGGCTTTCTCACAGCATTTTATCTTCTCACAAGGAAGAAGCACAATTCTTGCCAAATGGAAGACTGTCGCCTTGGCCTGCCTTTTCCCTTTGTGCTTTCCGGAATTCTAATTTGACCCCACCACACAATAGAAAGACGTAGTCCAGAAGTTGAGAAATCACCACATTCCTCAGACTTGTGAAATATCTGGGATAAAATTCATCTTTTCCACCTTAAAAAAAAAAAAAGCCTCTAAATGTCATCAGCAACACCACACTCAAATACTCCCTCAGATGAGTGAATCCCTCAGATTCAGCCTGTTGGTGGTCATAAGAAAAAGGCAGACTGGTCAGGATTACTAGGAATAGCTTTAAACCAAATTAACCAGAGTCAGTCAGAACACTGATCGAAACCTGTTTTCACCAGAGTGTAGTCATTTCCTTCTTAGCCTCCTGCTCTGGTAATAGCACTGAAAACCTACTATGCTGGTTACTTTTGCCGGGAACAGAAGTGGTGCGGTGGCTAATCAGACTCTTGTTTTATTTGCCCCATAAAATTATGTTCAATATCAATGCTATGTGTATGACATGTTTAATTAACTACTTCCAATGTTAAGGAAAATAAAACATCCTTAATGAATGGAGAAGAGAATATAAAAGGTGAAAACTTTTTGGCGAGTTTTTCCCATACATATTGTAGATATGGAACATGATTTCTAATTCATCAAGATTCCTAAATGTGGGGTTTTCCTCAGGTAAGAAGCTCCTTCCCAGGACCACAAGCAGAGGCGAGCAGGACTTAGAGCTCTGCCGGCTCTCTGCGGCTGTGTATGTGGTTCTCTGCTTCCCGGGATCTCAGTTTGGATGGCTGCCAGTATAATGAACAACACTGAATTTCTAAATTTTCCTTTAACTCCAGAGACAGAAAATATGGATGAGTCTCTTGGGAAAAGAGTGTTCCTGTTCTTTGCAAGTTAAGCTCCTTCCCAATGGGTCAAGTCACTGGGCCATTGATCACCTCCAAGTAGCTGACATGTCAAAGGCTCCACAGTCCTGCGGCTGCCAGCAGCAAATTCGGGAACAGTCACTGAATGAAGGATTTGATAAAGACCACATGTCTTATGCCATCTGGGAACTTCATATTGACTCAGGTTTCTAGAACTAATCTTCTAATTTGCTCATGTAAAGGCTAGATGAATTGAATCGTATAGATTTTACTGCAGAGGGTAATAAGAACGGTCTTGGTTGAGAAAATAGGAAATACCTTTTTGTAAAATATCTTTTTGTGATCTTCCATGTTTCACTATCAAAAACTCCGAAGAAGGTAAGGTTTGTAGCTCAGATATGAGCATTAGCCTGAAATTTAAAGATTGCTGGAAGCAGAAACTGAATCAACCAACAATCACAATGTTGAAGATTCCTGTGAATCTTAAACACCAATCTCTGGCTATAGAAATTTATTTACCTAAAAATAGTGATTCTGATTTTGGTATCAAAAGATATACATAAAGTCAACTAAACTGGCTTTTAAAAGCTCTGTTGACACAAGTTTTAAATATCACTCAGAAAAAGGTTTTTGATAAATTTTCAATCCCCTAACTTTAGTGCTTTCAGGAAAACTTAAGGAAACAATATTTTTGTATCAAATTAGACATAATAATCTGAGACAAGTGATATTCTGTCTCAATGATATGAGTAGTGGAATTAAGATGACCTGAATTCTAATGTAGATTAATATTGTCCTTTTCTTGCACTTAAGAAAAGTGAATTATGTCTAAGCATTCAAAATACATCTGCCTCTATACCTTTGAGCTGATACCATCCATGTTCTCCTTTTTTTCCAGATCAGTGGAGTTTAGATTGGCTGTTCAAATAAACTTTAAAAAAAAATCTACTCAAGTGAGAAGAAAGAGAAGTTACCTCAAGAAGTTGAGATTTCATACCTTGGTACTCATATTTAGGAAAGCCTATCAAACACTCCCCGAAGGATAACTAAATGCGGACTAAGACTCAAAACCAAGACCTATGGACCCTTCCTTTCTTTTTCTAATTGCACTCAGTGGCAAAGACAAAAGTTGTGACAGTTCAATGACACAATTAGCAATTTGCTTCTTTCTGCCTCCCATTCAACATACCAACTCCCCAAGTCTGTTTAAGTCCTTAGAATTTGCTTGAAGGAAAAGATTTCTTCCTTCTAGTTCATCCAACATGAAAGTCCTAGTGACAAGTTTTGCTCTTAAATAAGCTATATTTGAATTTGGAAAATACCACAAAGGCCCTCGTTTGTAGACCAAAATTTCTTATTTCATATTATATGTATTACTTGAAAATCCGATTCTTTATCCATTAACATTGTTTTAGGTTTATTCAAGAAGGCGTTTTTAATCTTAAAAATTCTAGAAGACTTAAGTGGGTGACATATCCTCAGGAATAAAGAGAAGGCTCAGAGGATGTTTAAGAGTAATAATATGTACGTTCACATTTATTTCCTGAAACTATAATGTCACAAGATTAGGATGAAAATTTTTCCAGTTTAAAGATATTTTCTATGTTTTACTTTCAGTCTCTTACTACAAAGCCACCACCAACTGTGACTGCTTCAGTAGATGTTGCCAATGAACTTGACAATACTGATTCACAGCATAAATATTGGGGAAGTAGGGGTGTCACCAGCTAGCAATTTAATGTGGCCCCCTAAAACAGTATTTTATGGAATTTTAAATTAACTGCAGGGTTAAATGTTACTGATTTGGGAAATCTCCATTTTCCAGCATTTAGGTGAACTGGGTATTGATCTCAGAAAGATTCGCTCTCCCTCCATCATTTAGTGGGCAAATTATAATGAGTTAGAATTTTAAGCTTGGGGTCCTAATGGCCAGAAATCCACGTCTCAGCTATTCACTAGTTGGAACGCAAAACATAAGGAGTAAAGCACGCTTTCTCATTGGCCCATCCTATTCAAACAGGAGTGGCATCAAAGCCCAAATACTTGGATTTAGTCCTGAAGATTAGCACTGCCTTCCTTCCCTCACTCTCCAGCACAGCACCAGGCATCCCTGGGCCACTTACAGTTTCTCGTAATGACCATTTAACAAACTGTGCCAAGGAACACTTTGATACGGCTGCCACTTCAGAGTAGGAGAACACTGGTCCACAGGCATCATGTTCTGTCCCTCACCGTCGTAGTCTTGCACTTCACTGCTGTGACTCCTATTTGTCACTGCAAAGAAATCGGCATGTTAGATCCTTCCTCCAAGGCTGTTTTTCCTAGATTCGCAGACAGCTGCAGGGAGCCAATGAACTGGCCATGGATGAGGTAGAGTGAGCACGTGGGAAGTAACAAGTGTTGGGAGGCAGGAGACGTGTGGCTAGCCTTGTTTCCTCATCTGCAAAAAGAGCAATTTGGGGTCAGTGATCTCTAAGATGCAATGGTACTTGGGATATTTTGCCCTCAGTGTCTGTCTACCCTACTTCCTGCATAGCCACTTCCAGCCAACGTGGCTCCAGGGAAGCCTACTCCCAGTCAGAGGAGGGTATGGGGACCCAGACCGGATCAGTTAAAACACAACATTCACCACTTGCATCAATAATTCCATCAGGTAGGCTCATGGCCCAATCCTATCCAAGCACAGTGCACTTCTGCACTTCAGCGGACAGGGGTTCAAAGATGCCGACTCTTTTCCATGAGCTTTAAACCTCTGAGATATAACCCCAAGAGCCGCCGGCACCATTTTGGGAATGTTTAGGAATGAAGCCACACAGCAGCAGAACACAGAGTTGAGACTGAAGGGCGCCCGGTTTTGATGGCGTGATTTGAGTTCTGGGATCCAATTCTAAACTCTTGAGTTATAGGAGCCAATAAATCCTCCAGTTTTGTTTTTTGGTTTGTTTTTTCCTTAAGGCAGTTTGAGGTGTGGGGGTTTTGTCCTTTGTTTCTTTGTTTTTGTTAATTGCAACCCATACATTCTACTCTGTTACCGGTCCCTTGTGGCACTAGCTTTCTGAGCTTAGAGGAGCTATTTATTCACTTAGTGTCTTACTTCCCTCAACTGCACAATAGAAATTAAAACAGATGTCTTGCCCATCTTGCAACATCACGCAAGCAGAGAGAATACCATAGTACAAGTGCACTCAGAAGCTAATGCCAAGATAAAGTAACAAAATACCGTATGTAGTATTGACGATATGAAATTGCCACTTTTGTATGTTAAAATAACAGCAATTTCACATACACGAGCTACTATTTTTGCATAATCCTTGTAAATTGTTTGTCTTAATTTGAGTATGCTTCCAGACATGTGGTTCAACCTCAGATACTTTTTATGTAAATTCTATTGGTACGTTTTCTGTTTTTCTTTTAACTCCCCTACTATCACTCATGCCTGACATCAGGAGTGAAAGGGAAATAGTGGGCGTTCATAAGATCAGGTGCAGGCTGTAAGCAACAACAGAGAAACACAACATGGGCTCCTGGGGAGCATGCACTTAGCCCAGAGCTTAGAAAATGCAGGGTTTTCTTTCACTCACCTACCTTTCTTTCTTTATACTTGCACTGCAGACTTGCTCACATAAATAAACAACACACTGCTTCAGGTTGTCTTTGATCTCAAATGTCATACAAAATGTGTTTTCTTGGGGTGTCCCTATTAACACGTCACCTAAGCAAAACATTTTTTTTTTCCAGTTTTTGTGACCAACCATTTTGAAAAGATTTCTCAGAATCATGAAAACCTTCCCCCCACCCCCCCCCCCCCCCCACCGCCACCTCGGCTAAGACTACAGGGGGTCAGCAATGCAAGGACCTCCTCATGCCATCACTCCTCCAAAAGTTACCAGACCTAAAAACTTTTTAAAACAAACGGACAAACAAAAACCTTCCACAGTTCTCCTGCTTATACCAAATTCAGAGAAGAGGAGAAACCAGTTCTTCCTTCTTTCCTTCCTCTCTCCTACAAGGGACAGAGGGTAAAGGAAGTTCAGGAGCTTGGAGTCTGAAATCAGATGGGCCTGGGCTTGAGGCACAACTGTACATTTCATAGCTGTACAATCTAGGAAAATGGGTTCAGCTCTCTGGGCTTCAGTTTCTTCATCTACAAAACGGAGGCAACAGTATGAAACCTCCTGGGCTCACTGTGTGAGGAGATTCACTCATAACACAATGAGTTATGACTGCAGGTGCTGAGCACAGGGCCTGTCGCTAGCAAGGATGTAAACTATGGCGCTTTTGGTTAATGTTAGTGGCACTGTCGTCACCACCTGCACTTGTTTTGGCTCAGATGACTCAGTTATTCCCAAGAAGCCTTGAGGAATACTTCATTCTTGGCCTCTGTGGTAATTCTATCCGATGTGAAATAACTAACACTGAGTGCCTGAGTGAATATCAGCTAACGTGGGCCCTTTCCCACTCAGGCATGGTGGCCAGGTCAAGGATAACAGCAGTTCCTGCCTTTTCCCATTATAGCAGCAAAGCTAAGGGGCAGTCACTCTAACAACACCAACACAGTCATGGCTTCCCTGGGAGCTGGCCATCTGCTGGTGACATCCAGGGACCCCAGGCCCACACTGAAATGCCAGGCACAAGCCTGAGCCCAATACTGGGACTTACTATTATTCACACTAATAATAATGTCTACTACTCCCATGTCCTGTCTGTACCAAGACACTTGACACGGTTTCTCATCCAGTCTTCAAAGTAAGAACGCCTTTTCTTCAATAACCTTTCTTCAGTGAAGTCTAATATACATAAAGAAGAATACACAGACCATTAGTACACAATTTGATACTTTCTAATAAAGTGAATTATACCGGGTAACTATCAGTAGGCCCGGAAATAGGACACGTCCAGGACTCTAGAAGACACCTTCATGCCCCCTTGCAGTTACTACTTTCCCCTACCCAAGACAAATCACTAGTCCGATACCTCATACCATAGAGGAGCTCATAGAAATGGAATAATATGGTACGTATTCCTGCGTGTTGGCTTCTTTTGCCCAATATCATGTTTATGAGATTCACTCATACACATATTGTGGCAAATGGCAGGCGTTTTGTTTATTCCCATGCCTGTAGAGTAAGTACTCCCCTGTATGACTATACCACAATTTATCCTGCCCTTGACAGCCATTTGGGTTATTTTCAGTTTGTGGTTATTATAAGTAATGCCACTGTGGGTATTTTTTTGTGAATGTCTTTTCATGGGCATATGTACACATTCCTGTTAGACACAGTCTAACACAGTCTTGGGGTGTCCCTATTAACACGTCACCTAAGCAAAACATTCTTTTTTTTTTTTTTCCAGTTTTTGTGACCAACCATTTTGAAAAGATTTCTCAGAATCATGAAAAGTGGCAGTGGAATTACTGGGTCACAGGATATGCTTTAGTAGGTGCGGCCAAACTGAAGTAAGGATTCCTAATCTCATTTAACAAATGCAGCAACTGGGGTTCAAAGACCTGAAATAACTTGCTCAGAGTCACAGCTGGTAAGTGGAAGAGACGGGATTCAAACCACCCTCTTCTTTTCATGCTATAGCGAGGATTTCTCGAGAAAATGTAGCAGAAGAGAAATAGGAGTGTGAAGGCAGCACACTGCCCAAGTCCCAACCCTTTTGGAAAAACTCATATTTGCATTTTAATGCCTTTCAAAATATTCTTTTCTACATTACTTAAAAAAAAATCTTAGAAATGGGTGAAGTAGAAATTATGATTCTCATTTGGCAATCAAGAAAAGTCAGGCTCAGAAAGTCCCCAACTGCTGAGGAGACGAGACAGATACTTTTTCTGACTCTACAGTGTGAATTCAGCCAGTGCACCTCTCACTGGGAGCCAAAGGCCATAACTCTGGGGCTGAAAAGTCCTTTTGTATTTGAGGTCCAAACTACGTGAGTCAATGAATCCTCTCATAGTTGGGGTTCAGATCAGATGGAAGCAGAACCCCCTCATATTTGGGATCTAGGCCATGTGAGGCTGGAACCAGCTAGCAAGAGCCTATCCCCCAGCTGCTTTCTCTCTAAGCAACATTTCACATCTGCCCACAGCAAACCAGTGAGTCTACACTGTGAGCCCTATAAATGGGGATCTTGGAACCCCTTGGGCAAAATAAACCGCTCAGGAGACGGTCACTAGAAAAGCCTTACTGATTGATTTAGAACATCTCTTCCCATCAAAATTCCTGCCTAATAAGACTCGCATAAGCTCCTTCTTCCTCTGCCCTTGTACCATTTCCCCAGGAACTTTGAAAGCACCCTCGGCCTCTGCCACATCAACTATGAGTTCTCTACTAGAAAACTTCTGCTAAAAATATAAGCTGTAAGGAAAACATGGCATTTGGATTTTTGTCTTTTTTTTTCCAGCCCTGGGCACCTGTTCATTTACATTCTGGCCCAGTTGTCTGGGGCCAATTATCTTTAGTCAGCTTTTCAGTGACCTTTGTTGGAATAGGACTTAAACACGGGATTCAAGATTTCCTATCTGTTGAGACATTTCAGTTACTCTTCTATGATTTTCTCTGGAGATGGTGAAAAATCAATGGCCTCTCCAGAGACAGGCAGCAGAAAATCATCACAGGATGGGGCTTAACTCTGAGACAGCCAGGATGATTGGAGCAGCAATCTGGTTTGATGAGGAAACGCTGGGGAGGTTTGGGTGGCTTGCCCAGTCCTCTCAGTGAGCTGGTGCATCTGTGGAAGTGAACAGATGGTTCCCTCGTCTGGCTAGAAATTCACTCAGCCTTTTATGTTTGAGGATCACAAAGGGGCTGCAGGCTAGATGCAAGAACTCTTGAAGAAATTAGAGTAAGCTTTGCACAGGAAGGTGGATGGTGAGCTCTATATTATCCAGAAAGGAGACTTTAGCCTTTTGTGTCTCAAGCGTTGAATAAGAAAAACCAAGCACCCTGCTGGCCAGGGTGGATCCATGTGAAAGAAAAGGCAGTGACAGGTTTGGTTCATGCAAGGGCCCAATACCCAGCACAGTTCTGCCACAGCACTCCCAGGGAATGGCCCCGTGTGGGCCTTGGCTGAAGGACCCTCCAGCCCATGCTGGAGCGGAGGCCAGCCATCCCTGAAAACACCAGCAGGCTCCATGGGCACAGAGGACCAGCACTTGTCATAAGGCTGTGAAAGACAAAGGCAGCAACTCAAGCAGGTGAGGAAGCCACCACATCACCTTTCAGGGCAGTATAAACCTCTGGAATTGGGGGACAATAGTGAGAGGGAGAGCTGGAAGACAGAAATCTTGACCTTCCCGTCAAGCTGTTGCATGTGGGAATAAAAGAGATGTACCCTGAATCCGGGGTTCTATTCACATTGCCTACATCTGATTATTTACAGGGGCTAACAGAATTGGCATGGAGCATTTTCCTTTCACCCGATAAGTGCCATAGCATTTCTTCTGAAAGCTCAAGCCTTCAGACTCCAAATCCCCAATTTGTTCATAACTTGAAAAGGTCTCTAAGCTTGAAACACGATGTGTCACATATTGTAGAAGGCAAAAATAAGGTAGTCTCACCACTTGGGCATCATACGAGTCTGCTGAAAGACTTCGCAAATGATCTTACAAAATTTCAAAGACCTACTTGGGAGCCGCTAACCTGAAGCAGATGCTAGAGGAGCTCAGCTCTCTACCTTCCTGCCCCACTGGAGAAATCTTCCCAAGTCTGCTTCTCAGAGTATCCTCCACGAGCAGGCAACACTGAAAGCCTGTTCGGACGGCAGAATCTCAGACCCCACCTCAAGCCTACTGAATCAGAACCTTGCCCCTGAAATTGAAAGGACCGGCATTTCATCTCCACCAAAGAGAGAGACAATGGCACCTCTTCCTAGGAGAGAAGGACCTACATGACCCACCGAAGACTGCACGAAACTGTATGTCAAAAGGAAAGAAAGAAACTCCTATCCTTGCCCTTCTAGGAGAGAGAAAATCATCCTGTAGGGCTACTGCAAGACTGGTCAAAATCCCCGTCTTAATGGCGAAAGCAGAGATGGGCCCCGGGCTGGCTCACTTGGTCTGGAGCGGTGGGCCCACACTTGATGGTCCCCGGAGTCCTCCAGTGCCTGTGTGCTCTTCCTCTTCTTGGTTGGTGGCAACGAGGCTCTAAAATCAAGAACCCAAAATGCAGGTTAGGAGTTTGTGCTCTCTCCATGTTACGTTAAATCAGATTCAATTTCCCAGGTGTCTTCTCTCAGACTTCTTAAGACTAATTCCAGTTAGCTAAGATTCCTTGAGCCCTACTGGTGTGCAACACTAGGTTGTGCATGAGTGGAAAGAGCAAGCTTCTGTTCCAGAAACCCGCGAGTCTGAAACTCAGTAACCCGCGAGTCTGAAACTTAGTTTCCCAATATCCAATGGATCAGAGACTCACCTACCTGAAAAATAAACTGCCAATGTTTCCGAAGGCAGAGAAGATATTGAGACAGAGAAGTTAAAATATAGTATATGAACTTATATATAAATACAGTATAGACAAGATAGTGTTATAGTATACTTATAAATATAAGTATATAAAATATGTATCCATTTTACACCTGACGTTTTTTTTCACATGGAATTTCACCACAATTTTTGATGACCTCTACTCTCCTTGCCATTCTGTAGATTCAGAAGAAAGAATAAAAGAAGAAAAGGAGGAGAAGAAGGAAAAGAGAGAAAATTAAAACGCATATTAGTTCATGCTTAATATTTATCTGAGGACTCTATGTGTTAATTCACAAATTACTTGCGTATTCTAGCTGAGACTAGAAATGTAAATAGTGCTTTCTCCATCACTCAGAATGTCTCTATTTCTGACATTTTCACTTTCCATCGAACGAGGACTTTGGGTTTAGCGGGTTTTTAGTTAAAAGACGGCCTAAAGCCGAGAGCGCTGGGGCCTTGCCGTGTCTGATATATGTCTCAACACCGCCATCTCCTGGAGAGAGAACGCCACTGTTCATTCTTTACCGGCACTGCGGGGGGTGCTGGCTGCTCTGAGGTCTTTCATAACTAAATATCTTGCCCTTTACCCAGGGCTGTGGCACAGAGGCTGCTGATGGTAAGAACGGCTTATCCCCGGACGGCAGGACACGCAATGGTCCGGGGGGGTCGTAAGATGACCGGAGCCTGGATAGCAGTTGTGGACGCCGCTGTGGGTGCGGGCAGAGTTGCTCATTTCACGCGAGCTCTGCGGCAGCTGCGCAGGCAGCGAGTCAGGTGCAGCCGCGGAGTGGAGAAAAGTAGCTGGAGTCCTCCCGGCTGCAGGTCTCACCGCTGGGCAGCATGCACCTGGGGGAACACACAGGTGAGAAGAGCTCTCTTTCTGACCACCCAGAGTCCAAGAAGAGGGACGCTGCAAGGCGTGCGCGAGGCAGATGGCACTCACCTTTGATCTGCGGAGGAGAACAGGAGTCTGATGCAGAATAAGGTGGAGTATCCGGAAGCTGCCCTTGCCTGAGGATTAGAGACATGCATTGCTTTTTGTTGTAACCTGTGCGGTCATTATACCCTGGCCACAAATGGGAGGCACCGCTGGGTACAACACACAGTGCACCATGGGGACCAAAGCCCACCAGGCCATGCCTGGTGTCATGTGTTAAGTAAATGGGCTTTGAGTCAGACAGACCTGGGTTTGGGTCCCAGCTCTTCCACTTCCTAGCTGTGTGTTCATGAACAAGACCTTAGTCTCCGTTTCCTCACCTACCATGTGGAAATAATCATCATGCCTTCCTCATAACACTGTTGAGAATTAAATGAGATAGTATGTATAAAACCCATAACATAATTACCCCCAAATGTAGTGCATGCTCAATACAGTTTAATTAACTGTATTGTTGGCTTCTTAACGTTCTTGAAGCTCTTATACCAGAGAGAAGGTTGAGCATACTGTTTAGGCTAAAGCGCTGTGAAATGTCACCACTAAAGCAATGGTTTTCCATCTGTGCTCTGGGAAATCCCAAAGAGATTGGAATGAGCTCAGTGATTTTACAAAAGAAAAAATTTAAATGCCTGGGGGAAAAAATCATAACTTTTTGTTTTATATATTGAGGTGCAAGTAAAATTTCATTTAAGAAAAAAATGAGTACCACCACTAAAAAAGTGTGAAATCTTCTGTTCCAAAAAACCTACAAGTCCCTTATGGCTCAGAAACTCCATGATTCTAAGTCATTCATAAGCACTACCACCCTCTACTTGATTCTCCTGCTGGAAGAGTAAGCTATCGTGTTTTTCTTGGTTGATTAAGATTTCAACCTCGTACAATGAAAAGTCTGTTTTTATTATTTATTAGAAAAGTTAGGTTTTCAGGGCACCTGAGTGGCTCAGTTGGTTAAGCGTCTGACTCTTAATTTCAGCTCAAGTCGTGATCTCACGGTTTCTAAGATTGAGCCCCACATCGGGCTCTACACTGACAGCACAGAGCCTGCTTGGGATTCTCTCTCTGCCCCCGCCCCTGATTGCACGCTCTCTCTCTCTCTCAAAATAAATAAACATTAAAAAAAAAGAAAAGTTAGGCTTTCTCCTCAAATTAGTCTTTTATAATTTATTCACTCTTTATGAGTAACAGAAAACCTTCCTCCAAAAATGCCACCAAAAATGAAAGTAAAGGAATAAAGAGGCATAAACACAAAAGGACATAGAGTACATGTGCAGAGAGAGTGTACAACAAGACTATATTTTAATAACATTGTGGCACACTGAAGTAGGATGGATGGTAACTTGAATTAGTAGAATGGAAAAGGCAAAAACAAGACTGCCTGGGGATGGCAGAAGGGACATAGGAGCCAACAAGAAGTTATCCAGTTTTAATGCAACTTCAGAAAAGCCCAAGACATTGGAGTCACCAGGAACCTCTGAGTTCAGGCTGAAGGTGGAGCTGAAAACAAAAGGATGGATTGAAACCTTGATTAAAGAATGGTTGGATCCTAAGAGTAGCTTTCCCAACCTGTACAGCCAGACAACTACCTCCATCACTGCAACGCAAGTTGGAAAGTTTTACTCTCTGAAGAAACAGATCCAGGGAGATTGTAAAACTACCGAGCTAAAAATGGAAGGATTCATTAAAAGTCTAAATACCGGGGGCGCCTGGGTGGCGCAGTCGGTTAAGCGTCCGACTTCAGCCAGGTCACGATCTCGCGGTCCGTGAGTTCGAGCCCCGCGTCAGGCTCTGGGCTGATGGCTCGGAGCCTGGAGCCTGTTTCCGATTCTGTGTCTCCCTCTCTCTGCCCCTCCCCCGTTCATGCTCTGTCTCTCTCTGTCCCAAAAATAAAAAAATAAAACGTTGAAAAAAAAAAAAAAAAAAAAAAAAAGTCTAAATACCGGACCCTGAGAGCCTTCTTCAACTTGACTTTGTAAGCATCCGAGCAGATTTCCTACCATAGGAAATTGAAAGATTGTTCCCCAGAAAAGTTGAATGACCTCAAGGGGAAAAAGGATATTTTGAAGTTACCCCCCCCCCCGCAACATAGCCAATCCCCACTTGATCACTCTATGATGAAACGCATCCTTTGAAAATAATGGTTTGCAAACAGAATGTCTTAAACAGGAACAAAAGATGAAGGACTAGACATTTCCAGAAACCTTTAACATTAAACACAAAGAACAAGCAAATAGATAAAGAAGGGATGCAAAAAAAAAAAAAAAAAATCTGCAAAAAGCTCTTCTGCTTCTCATATGACTGGAGCTCCTAACAGACCTGACCCTTCCATAAATAAAAACTGTGAACTCTGAAAAATTTAAAACAACAACAACAACACAACACAAAACAAAACAAAAAACAATCTGCCTGAAAACACTGGAAAGTGGTCAAAAGGAAGAAGATTCTGGAGGGACACTGAAACTTGGATGAAGGAAATAGCATAAGGTAAATCACTTATTTACAGCTTTTAGCCTCAGACCCAGTTGACGGCAGAATCACAGAGCAGCTAAAACTCTGATAGAAACACACAAACTTTCTGACCTAAAGAACCAGAGAACAGAGTTGGGGGCAAACGGCTGCTTAAAGTGAAAGGGAAATCTTGGGGAAAAGAGATTCAGAGAGGAGAAACCCTAGATTCTGTATAAAAACTCTGGCCAAATGTCTGGCTGACTCCTGAGCCATCAATGTATGGGGCTGACTATACACAGTCCAACCAAAAACAAAACAAAACAAGACAAAAAATAAAATAAAATGAAATAACTGAACAAATATTTGAGCTGCTGCACAGGAGACAGAGTTTATATTTGAGTTTAAAGAAAGTAACCACTTGGAAAGCAAAAGTATATATACTTTTTAGAGGAATGTAAAAAGAAAAAAAAAAGCCAGACATTCACAATTTCCAGAATACAATTAAGAATTACTCAACAAACAAAGAACCAGGAAAATATGGCCTAGCCTTGAGGAAAAGAACAATTATAAGACACCAACCCAGAGATGATTCAGATATTGGATTAGCACACAAATCCAGATTTTAGCAGCAGCTATTATAAAAACAGCTGTTACAACTAAGCCTAATGGAGGAGAGGATAATGTGTTTGTAAAGAATAAAAAATACAAAATCTTAGCCAATAAGTAGAAACTAAAAAGGAACTAAATGGAAATTCTAGAATTGAAAATATTTAGAAATGAAAATAAAAATAGAAAATGAAAAAATCCCTAGGTGGTGTAACAGAATAACTTGAAGAAAATCAACAGGGATGATCCAACCTAAAGAACAGAGAGGGAGAAATGAATTTAAAAAGAGGGAGAGAAAAAGATTCATGAACCATGGAGAGGACATAACAGAAAAATAATTAAAGATATAGTGACCAAAACCTTCCCAAATTTTGCAAAGGACATAAATTTATAGGTTCAAGAAGATCGACAAATCCTAAGCAAGATATAGAGAAAACCACGCATAGGTCATCAGAGTCAAATCAGTGTAAAGCAAAAATAAAGAGAAACTTTCAAAAGTAACCAGAAAAAAACATATTACATGTAGAGTCACAGTGATTCAAATGACCAATGACTTCTCATCAAAATCTCCAGAGGCAAGAAGACAGTACAACAGTATCTTTAAAGTGCTGGAGAAAATCAAAACTGACCATCTAGAATTTCAAATATGATGAAAATATCCTTCAAGAATAAAAGCAAAATAAAGACATTTTCAGATTAAAAAAAATTTAAGTAAAACCATGAATAGGCATGCACAATAAGAAATGTTAAAGACATTATTTAAGGCTAAAGGAAAATGATATCAGATGGAAACTTGAAACTTTAGGAAGGAATGTAGAGAATAAAAAAATATATATATCTAAATAAAAAATCATTTTTTCTCAGTTTCTTTAAGATACGTAGGACTATTTAAAGCAAAAAATTATGACATTATCTTGTAGCATTTATAATGTATGAAAGTGTAACACTTATGATAACTATAGCATAGAGGAAGGGAGTCGGGGGTAAAATAGAATTATACAGTTGAAGGTTTCTACATTTTATGTAAAGTGGTACAATATTAATTCATTAACTCTAAGTAGGCAATGAAAATTTAAATGATTCAAAGAAGTATATAGGTAAGGTCAGAAGATAAAATGGAATTCTAATACAGTAGGAAAGTAGTTACAAAGAAATAAGAAATGGATAAAAAGAAGACAAATAATAAAATTGCAAAATTAAATACATCATCAATAATTGCATTACATGTTAATGGATTAACGACTCCAATAAAAGGTAGAGATTGTAAGAATGGGTTTTTAAAAAGCAAGACCCAACTTTATGTTGCCTACAAGAAACACTTTAAATATAAACACTCAGGTAAGTTGAAAATTAATGGAGAAAAAAGTGTATGAGAAGGCAGAAGTGACTTCATGGATAATAGGTAAAATAGACTTCATAATAAAGAGCACTACTAAAAATAAAGAGGCTCATTCCACAATAATAGTTCTTTCATTAAGAAGGTATAGCAGGGGCACCTGGGTGGCTCAGTCGGTTAAGTGGGTCTGACTTTGGTTCAGGTCATGATCTCACAGTTCATGAGTTCAAGCCCCGCGTCGGGCTCTGTGCTGACAAGCTCAGAGCCTGGAGCATGTTTCGGACACAGGAGCCTGTGTCTCCCTGTCTCTCTGCCCCTCTCCCACTCATGCTTTGTCTCTGCCTCTCTCAAAAATAAATAAACATTAACATTTTTTTTTAAAAAGAAGCCATAGCAATCATGATTGTTTCTTTAATAGCTTCAAAATACATGAAGCAGAATTTGCAGAAATAAAAGGAGAAATAAATAATTGTACAATCATAGAGATTTTAACATCCCTCTCTTATCAATTGATAGAAATAGGTAGTACAAGTTGATAGAACAAAAAAGTCAGTAATGGCAAAGATCATCTGAGAAATTTCTTTAGGGAGAAAAGGAATTGATGTGTTTTAATACTGGGAGGAATTTGGCAATTCTCTTCAGAGAATTTGTGGGAAGAATTAATGATAGTTATATTCAAAGTCAAGAAAATCATGAAAACAAGACTAGGTTTGAGAAAAACAATAAGTTCAAGAAAGAAAATATAATTGTAATAAATAATATGTGAACACATAGTGATAATAATGTAAGCCCTGGCTACTGACCTAACCAAAAATTTTATACAACTTTATGATATTGGGAGGCTGGTGCTAGAAGTGGATGTCAGATGTGGTATAAGAAAGTTAAATCCTCCCTGAAGATGACATTAAGTTCTAAAATACATAAAGCAAGAATAGCAATATACAACACCATTCAGATATAAAGTGGTAGAAATCTCTAAAGGAGTTGGAAAGTATCTGCCTCTAGGAGAGCCAGACTCAGAAACATGGTGAAAACTAGGGCAGAGGATTGCTGATTTTCATTATAAGCCATATACCCACAGTTCTATTTGACTTCTTAAATTCTGCACATGTATCACTTCTATAGATTTATAAATTAAATTTTTTGATTGGCTCTGTGATTTCACAATTCCACATTCAAGATTCTAGGCAGTTGTTACCTCTACATTAGTGGCACCACGGAATTCAATAACGTTAATAAAAATTAAAAATCGGAAGTAAATTATCAATTCACTCGAGAAATATGGCATGGAATATTTTATGTAGGAATACAGGCATGGAGAATCAAAGGTCCCTGTGTTGAGTGGCAGCAACATATGGTGATGGTTTCAAGATGAAAACATTGAAGTTTTTTAATGCTTTCCTTACAGTTTACTCTCCCTTCCAAAACTCACCACAGCTACTCCTTTATTTCATTGCATTCCATGCTTGATGCATTTTATAGTATTGAGAAAAATTTTACAGTCCTTTTAAGAGAATCTGAAGGAAGAATTAATGACAGCTACCTCTGAAACTGAGCAAATTGTTAAAACAAAGGCAATAGTTAACTTTAAGAAAAATACTTTTGTTTGGGACTGTTAATGAGCTGTTAATCTCCTCTTTACACCCAGTCATGCATATTAGACTGTTCTGGCCTTTGTGTTCTGAATTTGCCTATTATGCTAAAGTGATTTCCATGAAGTGGACTTGGAAAGTAACAGAATCATGGATCACTCCTTCAGTGGCCATCTTTGTCTCCACCTTCTGTAGGAGATAGTTGTAATAATCAACAGATTCTTAGCTACTAATAAAAAATGAATAATTTGCCTTCTAAATCTCCTCTTCTCAGATATATAATTTGTTTCTGTGTTTGGGAGGATATATGGATAAATATGGTCTCCTGGGGGTTGAATGCTATGCAAACTGAAGGAGGGAGTGCAAAATAGACTCTTCTTTCCAGCTGGTGAGATTATATGTATATCTATGACAACTGCATACTGTGCCCAAAGCAGCCAATATTTCTCTCAGCTTGTAACCAGGCTTGACCAAGTTTTTATTGAGTGGCTACTATGTGCTCATGACTATACCAGGCACTGCGTGGGAAATACAGTATTGAGACATGGGCTTCATGTGAATGCCCAGCTGGGATTACTCACAATCCAATCCCCAGTTTTCTTTGATGACTCCCCTAGTGCCTTCACACACCAACTGCGCCTTCTCTTAAACTCTATTGCACAGTGATCTCAACTCAGCACAGTGCTTGGTACAGAGTTGGTACTTAATAAATATGAATGACTGCTTTTTTATACAACATATGACCATAAATATGTTATATATATATATATATAACATAACATGTTTTATATATATATATATATATATATAAAACATAACATCTATTTTATATATATATATATATAAACTAGGTTAGTATATATATATATATATATATATATAACCTAGGTTATATATATATATATATTCATATATTTAAAGATGGCTTTCCTGACCACCCAATCAAAAATAATGGCCTCCCTACCCCCTTTTCCTATTCCTTCACCTTCTAATGCTTATTTTTCTTCATCTTACTGAATGACTTTACACTAAATTCTGCCATTATTTGCCATTATTCTGACATATGCCATTGTCTTTCTTTTCTCACTACAGCAGAATGACAGCAGTGGAGCATCAAGAGTGAAGGCAGGGGAACAGCTCACCCCAGGAACAGGCAATAAGGAAATGCATTGTCTGTTGGGAACTTAAAAACACTACTTAAACCTACAAAAAGCCAGGGTGCTTTTTATCATCACCATGCACCACCAACTCAGAGAAAAATTCCTGGGTGTCCTGCCAGGGAAGACTGCTTCCCAACACACTGCCCTTGGTAAACCATTAGCAGCGATTTCATCTGTTTTGTTCACTGCTGTACCCCATCAACCAACCAGAGAAATAACTGCTATTGAAAATGCTTTCTCCAATGTTTTAAGTATGCGATTTACCCTCCCACATGGATATCTGCATTAAGAATATGTCTTAATACTGTGTGTATATATGTGTGAGTGAGTGAGTGAGTGTGTGTGTGTGTGTGTGTGTGTGTGTATGTGTTCTGCATAGTGCCCCGGTAGTGAACGTGTCATAGGCACACAATAAGTATTTGATCGAGCTTGGTTAGAGCTTGTACCCACTACCTGGAAGTTGGGATGAGCAAGAGTCTTGGCAGAAATGTTGTCAGTAGATAAGGTAGCCCAAGAAAATAATTTCTTGACAAGGCAAAGGAAGTATGATGTCACCCCACCCCTCCAGCCCTTTATTGGCAAACTGCAAGGACCCTGAGCCTCTTACCGCCACTCCTCTGCTGCTTTAGAAATAAACTTTTATGGAGAACCTGTTCTGGTCCAAGCACTGAGCTCCCCCTTTGCATGTGTTATCTTATCGAAGCTCTGGACCATCACAGGAAATGCTATGCCCCTATTCCACAGGCAAAGAAACTAAGACTTGATG
Source organism: Panthera uncia (assembly GCF_023721935.1). NCBI lineage: Eukaryota > Metazoa > Chordata > Mammalia > Carnivora > Felidae > Panthera > Panthera uncia. Next base: position 92,160,462 of record NC_064809.1, on the reverse strand, counting down.
CAGTTAAATAACTTGCCCAAGGTTATTCATCTGGCAAGTATTCAAGCTGGAGTCAAATGGTCTCCCACCAGAGTTAATGCTCTAACAAACACAGTGATTTAAATACAGACTATCCTGGGGTGCCTGGGTGGGTCAGTCGGTTAAGCATCTGACTTCGGCTCAGGTCATGATCTTGTGGTTCGTGAGATTGAGCCCCTGCATCAGGCTCTGTGCTGACAGCTCAGAACCTGGAGCCTGCTTCGGATTCTGTCTCTCTCTCTCTGCCCCTGCCCTGCTTGCACTCTCTCTCTCTCTCTCTCAAAAATAAATGAACATTAAAAAAATTAAAATAAATTAAATAAATACAGACTCTCCTAATCAAATTAATTACTATAGGTGATTTCACTTCCCACAAATATCTTTAGAATGGAGACACTGCCAGTAATGTTTCAGCACAGGATTCTGTTTAGCCTTCTCCTACTGCATCAGTTTGAACCCAGAAGCCAAGCTGGTCACACGGCCTTTGACAAGCTCTTCTCACAGAACTACACGTTACCTCACCCCTTTCACAACACCACAGTAAAGAGCTTATCAGCCCCACTCCACTGGCTGCAGAACGAAAGCACGCAGCTGGTCATTGACTCCTAGCTCATTTTGCCGTCCAACCCCAATGAGCCAAGTCCTAAGTAAAACCCAGAATAAGCTCCATCATTAGAATGAAATATTGATTACAGTTGATTCCTCACAGACTTAATGTGCCTTTAAGGTCCCCCTCTTGTGAAGTCACCCATTCAAACCTGTGAATAGGTGTTACCTCAGTGCCCTCAGCTAGTTCTCTCTTACTCCACGATCAGGACCCCAAGGCCAGCCTATAGCCTGATATGATATGACCCCCACAGAGCACACTTACTCAAACCATGCTAAATCATTTGGATTGGAACATAGGAGGGGATGGGGAAGGAGGCATGTTTATGTGACCTAAAGCAGGGCTTCTCAAATTATAATGTGCATGTGAATCCCATGGGGATCTCATGAAAAATGCAGATTTTGATTCAGCTTTTCCAGGGTAAGGTCTGAGATGCTACATTTCTGGCTCACAGGTGAAACGGGTGCTGCTGCTCCCTGACCCACACTTAGAGAAAAGAAAAGAAGCAGGTGAACCTCTGGGCATTTTGAAAGAAATAAAGCCTGTTTTCAGATTCACTAGTCCCTTTTCTGGAGTCTTCCTTTCACACACACACACATACACACACACACACACACACACACACACACACACACTTCTTGTCCTTTTTTCCTGCATCCTCCAGGGTTTATGCTATCTCTTAAAGCTCTACCCACCCTCCCTTCAAGCAGCTCTCCACACCTAGACATTTCCCAGTACGTCCACCACAGCTTACCTGTGTACCTAGTAGGTAACTGGCTGGCTAACCTAGGGAAACCAGAGGACTTCAGCCTGCTCCTCCTGGGCAGACAGCTGCCCTGGACTCTGCCACACAAGGAAACGAAGGGTTAAGGGCAATATTTAGAAATTTCCATGTGCTGACAGGACTGTCCCAGCTCAACATACCAATTAGATTTACACAGAAAGATGAGAAAGTCCTGAGCAGCATATCCCAGTGCTCATGTATGAGTGCATGCCTCCCAAAAGGGGTTCATGGCCAAATAAATTTGAGAAACACTGCATACCATTTCCCTTCTTCAGTTGCACATTAGCATATCAAAAGCTCTGAAAAGTCCTGCAGCGAAGTTCATTTAATATTTTTTAAGCTAGTGAATCATAAGTTCATTTGCTCATCATGGAACTTTTATTTTTTTATTTAAAAAAAATTTAATGTCTATTTATTTTGACAGAGAGGGTGAGACAGAGCATGAGCGGGGGGAAGGGCAGAGAAAGAGGGAGATACAGAATCTGAAGCAGGCTCCAGGCTCCGAGCTGTCAGCACAGAGCCTGATGCAGGGCTTGAACTCACAAACCACGAGATCATGACCTGAGCTGAAGTTGGACATTTAACCGACTGAGCCACCCAAGTGCCCATGAACTTTTATTTTTTCCCACAACATCTCATGGGACCAGTTTTCCATACAGCATTTAGGGGTACCTGTTTTAGAGGGCCAATAATTCCAATTCCATTTTTTAATATGACTGAGACATGAAAGTCTCCCTATGAGATTTAAACTGGCTCTCATCAATTTTGCAGCCCAGTAGTCTCAGATCGCTTAGGAAAAGAGTTGTAACTGACATTTTTTTAAAGCACAATTCATAGGCAATATAATAGAGAGGAAGTAACTCAGGATTGGTAGAAACTCAGGTTTCAATCCCAGCTCTGCTACTTATTAGCTGTGAGCCCAGGCAAGAAAACCTACATCTCAGGGCTGTTATGAAAAATGCAATAACCTGCAAAAAAAGAGCCGGGTATTTAGAAATACTCAACACTTGGAATATTTCAATAGGCTGCACTAATCATCATTGAATCACCTGAACAGCCCCATGGTCATGGACTGGAACTGTTTCCACTTGTTTTCTCTCTGACTTTTATTGCAGCCTCATTTAACTACATGCAGCTGAGCAGTTTTTATCAAGCAATGACAGGTTATCTGATCATAGGACTTTTATTTAACGGGCATGAACTCTGACAATCTTTGCAAACTATGGCTCAGATCCATCCTGAGTCACATCTTTTGTCAGATAATTTTAGATGCATTGAATGTATTTCCCTGAGATTCACATCCTTCTAAATATCACCTAATTAATGTAAAAGCTGCATATAGAAGAAAGGGCATGTGTTGGAGAGCCAGGTACATTTTAATCCCAGCTTTGCCACTTATTGACCTGTGGACTTACTCTCGTTCCACCTCCATATTTATAAAATGTAGATATTATTGTTTCTATTTGGCAAATTTGTTCAGAGAATGAAATGTGTAAAATAAAAATCAAATGTGTAATTAAATAAATGAATATGTAAAACACAAAGAACATTGCCCATTGCTTGGTAAGCGCTCAACAATATTAATTCCCTCCTCTACCTCTTATACCCAACCACCCCTAAAGGTAGAGAATGAATCTGGTTAGGCAAACCAATAGTGATAGCCCATGAGGAGATAACTCTGGTTCTACAGGAAGGGCCATTATTATCATGGAGACTAAGATCATATAGCAGATTTCAGACCTCCCAGATAAGAAGACCATTCTTTGAATAAGACTTTTGTTCACTTCTCCCCACCAAACAGCCAAAATTCTTTCTGCTAGTTATAAAAGTGATCCAGATGATTAGAACCCTGGTAAAATTAGCTGTACTTTCTCTTAAGGAGCAGTTACATAGAAGAGAGACTAGACAATTTCTGGCAGATTGTTTCCAGGCCAGAGATGGAAAGGATACATCCTGCCCAGTCTTCCTACAGGGACTCACATCAGTGGTTTGGATGGAGTGAGGGGGAATGTGAGGGCAGGCACAAGGGTAATTAGTGTCTAGGTTCAACCCACGCAGTGCCTACAACAGAAGAGCTGGCTCAGAGTGTGGGCTCACACATTTGGCAACCCACTAGCTGTGTGTGTGTGTGTGTGTGTGTGTGTGTGTGTGTTTAACTAGCTTGCAAAATGTTGAGCTGCCCTTTTTCCATGGTAATTTGGCAAGGATGTTCTTGTTGGCAAACAGCAGCAAGAGCCAGGTACCAGAGATATCCACAAATAGGTTTTCTCATTACTGAGATTCAGGTCTGGTTTCATTCTTTTCACAGGGGAGAAGAGGGAGGACATTTTCAGGTATGCCAAGATAGGGTTAATAACAAAATGCAAATAACAGAGGAGGGTCAGTGAACTTAAAGACAGTGAATCAATAGAAATTATCTAATTTGAACAACAGAAAGAAAAGAAATTGAAAAAATAAATCAACTGAGACTCAAGGAACCCATACAGTATCCAAGGTCTAACATTTGTATCACTGGAGTCCTAAAAACATGTAAGAAAGACATTATTACAGAAAAACAAATATGAAGAAATAATAGCTGAAAACTTCCCGGATGTCATGAAAATTTACAAAGTCAGCACATACAAATATGCTATAAATTTACAAATTCAGAAACAATATAATCCTAAACAATATAATCTCAAAGAAAACTATGCCCATACCCAGCCACAACATAATAAAACTGCTGAAAACCAAAGATAAAATATCTCACAGTCAGAGAAAAATGACATATGCAAAGGAAAAATGATTCAAATAACTGTCTATTTCTCATCAGAAACCATGGAGGTCAGAAGACAGTAGGTCAAAATTTTTTAAGTGTTGGGGAAAGAAGTATAAATTCTAAATCCACAATCATTCTTGAAGGCTTAATATTCCTCTCACACTAATAGATGAAAGCAGTAAAAAATCAGCAAGGATAGAGATAACCTGAACAACAATGTCAACCAACTTAACCTAATTAGCATTTATAGAAGATCTTACCCAACAATAGCAGAATACACATTCTTTTCAAGTGCACATGGAAAATTTACCAAGATAGACTCTATCTTGGGTCATGAAGCAAGCCTTAACAAATTTAAAAGAATCAGAATCATACAAATTATGTTCTCTGTCCATAAGAGAAATAAACTTGAAATCAGTAACAGAAAAACATAGAAAAAATCACACATATTTGGAAATTAAGAAGCACAGTTCTGGCAACCCATGAGTCAAAGAGGTGGCCTCAGGAAAATTAGGAAATATTTTAAGCCTGAAGAAAATTAAAATATGTCAAAAACTGAAGCAGGCAGCTAAAGCCATAGAAAGAGGGAAACGTACACATCAAATGCTTATATTAGAAAACAAAGAATGATCTCAAATCAGGAACTAAGTTTCCACCTTAAGAAACTAGAAAAAGAAGAGCAAACTGAACCTAAAGCAAGCCAAAGAAGGAAATAAAGAGTAAAAATCAGTGCTACTGAAAACTAGCACAATACAGAAAATCAATGAAACCAAAAGCTGCTAATAAAACTTTTAAGTGTCTAACCAGATTGATCAAGAAAAAAAAAAGATAAAAGAAGCATATTATCAATATGATGAACAGAAGAGGAAATATCACTACAGACTCAGAGTCCGTATGGGGCTAATAAGAAATACTTTGAACTGTGTCCATATTTGAAATGGACTTACTCCTTGGGGGCAACAGAGAAGGAAGACAAACTACCAAAATCACTAAGCAGAAAGAGATAACATGAATAGTCTTATATCTATTGGATAAATTTAATCTGTAGTTAAGATCTTCCAACAAAGCAAACTACAGGCAAAGATGGTTTCACTGGTGAAGCCTACCAAATATTTAAAGAGGAAATAAATCCAATTCCACACAATCTTACCCAGAGAATTTAAAAGGGTGGAACCCTTCCCAAATAATTTTAAGAAGCTATTTTACCCTGACACCAAAGCCAGAGAAACACCATCTATGAAAACTTCAGATCAATATCCTCATGAATGTAGGTGCAAAATCCTCAACATAATACTAGTAAATTGAACCTAGCAATACGTGTAAAGACAATACCTCACAACAAACTGAGGTTTATCCCAGGAATATAAGATTTGTTCAAAATTTAAAAGTTAAGGAGAGGAAGCAAGAGCAGAAGAGAATCTCCCTCAGTTAAAAAAAAAAAAAAAAAAAAAAGCACTGGGGCACCTGGGTGGCTCAGTCAGTTAAGCAACTGACTCTTAGTTTTGGCTCAGGTCATGATCTCATGGTTTGTGGGTTTGAGCCTTGCATCAGGATCTGTGCTGACAGCACAGAGTTTGCTTGGGATTCTCTCTCTCCCTCTCTCTCTGCCCTTTCCCTGTTTATGCTCTCTCTCTCAAAATAAATAAAAAGACATTTTAAAGGGGGAAAAAACATTGTATCATACTCAATAATTTTAAAAAACTGAATAATGGCCCTCTTAGATTAGGGAAAGGGCAAGTACATCTGCTGTCTCTACTTCTCTATTCAACATTATACCCAAAGTCCTACGCAGTGCAATAAAGCAAAAAAAAAAAAAAAAAAAAGAAAAGAAGTATCTAAAGGCATAGAGTTTGGGATATACAAGTGTCCTAATTTGCATATGACATCATTGTAAACACAGAAAATCCCCAAAAATCTATGAAAAAAAAAAGATCTTAGAACTAATAAATGACTTCATTAAGCTGCAGGACCTAACCAATATATAAATATCAATACTATTTTTATATGTTGGTAATGAATAATTGGAACCTAAAACTGAGGAAAAAAACTATTATTTATAATGCCTCAAAGAGAAACATGAAATATTTAGACATAAATCTAACAAAATATGTGCAGGATTTACATGCTGAAATGTATAAAACATTGATGAAAGAAATCAAAGAAGGCCTAAATAAATGGAGATATATACCATGTTGATGGATCGGAAGATTCAATTTTGTTAAGATACCAACTTTCCACATATGGATCTCTGAACTTAATACAATTCTAATCAAAATCCCAGCAGGACTGTACAGATACTAACAAGATAATTCTAATATTTATATGAGAAATCAAAGGAACTAGAATAGCCAGAATTTTGAAAAAGACAGATTTGGAGCGCTTACACTATATGATTTCAAGACTTATAATAAAAGCACAATAACCAAGATAGAAATCAGAGTTTTGTTTTGTTTCTCATCTTCTCCCTTTTCCTCATCTGTTTCTATTCTGTCTCTTAGGGCTGAAAAGTAGGGGGGAATTTTTATGTGCAGAAAATATATCCCTTAAAAATAGAAATTCCCTGGAGTGCCTGGGTGGCTCAGCTGGGTTAAATGCCCAAATTGAGCTCAGGTCATGATCTTGCAGAATGTGGGTTCAAGCTCCATGTCAGGTTCTGTGTCGTCAGTTCAGAGCCTGGAGTCTGCTTTGGATTCTATGTCTCCCTCTCCCTCTCTGCCCCTCCCCTGCTCGCTCTCTCTCTCTCTCTCTTTCAAAAATACACATTAAAAGAGGATATTTGCAAATGAGAAGACATTTATTAAAAAAACAGAAGTTCTCTATTAGTCATATCCTATATTCCCACTGCCTCATTTTATGTCTGATTTAATCTTCACTGTGTGACAGAGTTGGGTTTTTTTTTTTTTTTTTCTCATCTTCTCCCTCTCCCTCATCTGTTTCTATTCTATTTCTCAGGGCTGAAAAGGGGGGAGATTTCTAGCCAGAAAATATATCTCTTAAAGATAGTGTAGTATTGGCAAAATGATAGGCACAGAGATCAATGGAACTGAATATTTGTCTAGATATAGATCTACATAAATATGGCCAATTGATTTTTTGCTAGATAAAAAATACTACTGATTTTTTACTAAAAGTAATTCAATGGAGAATGGTTATTAAACAAATAAATCTGGAATAACTGGACATCCATACACAAGGAAATTAATCTCAACTTATATCTCAAACTTTACACAAAAATTAACTCAAAATGGATCATAGGCTTAAAAGTAAAATGTAAAACTCTAAAACTTTTAGAAGGAAACAGAAGAAAATTTGGGGGAACTTAGAGTAGGGAGTATCTATATTGCATAGATATAAAGCTTAAACTGTATAGGAAAAATGGATAAATTGGACATTATAAAAATTTTAGGGGCGCCTGGGTGGCTCAGTCCAGTTGAGCATCCGACTTCGGCTCAGGTCATGATCTCACAGTTCGTGAGTTCGAGCCGTGCATCGGGTTCTGTGCTGACAGCTCAGAGCCTGGAGCCTGCTTCAGATTCTGTGTCTCCCTCTCTCTCTGCCCCTCCCCCGCTCATGCTCTGTCTCTCTCTGTCTCTCAAAAATGAATAAATGTTAAAAAAAAATTTTTTTTTAATTTTTAAACTTTTGTTCTGGGAAAGACACTGTTAAAAGAATGAAAAGTTACAGACTGGGAGAAAATATTCACAAATCACAAATCCAATGAAGTTCTTATACACAGAATATTTAAACAATTCTCTAAACTCAAAGGTAAGAAAACTTCAATGGGCATAAAATTTGAACAGACACTTTACCAAAGAAAACATACAAATAGCAAACAAGCACATTAAATGATACTCAACATCATCCATCATTAGGAAAATGCAAGTTAAAACACAGTGAGATACCACTATAGAATGGCTTTTTATTACAGAACAGCTATAAGAAAAAAATTTTAAACTGATAATACCAAGAACTGGCAATAAAGAGAAGCAATTGGATGTCTCATATGCTGCAGGTGGTAATGGCAAATGGTATGGCCACGCTAGAAAATTTGGCAATTTCTATAAAGTTAGGCTTACACTTAAAATACGACCCAGGAGTCTTTATTCTAAATATTACCCTATAGAAATTAAAACTCTTGGGGCACCTGGGTGGCTCAATCAGTTGTGTCTGACTTTGGCTCGGGTCATGATCTCAGCTTGTGAGTTTGAGCCTCGCATCAGGCTTTGTGCTGACAGCTCGGAGCCTGGAGCCAGCTTCAGATTCTGTCTCCCTCTCTCTCTGCCCCTCCTCCACTTGCACTCTGTCTCTCAAAAATAAATAAACATTAAAAAAAAAGAAATTAAAACTCTTGACCACATAAAAAACTGTGCATTAATATTTAAAGAAGCTATTTGTAATTGTCCCAAACTGGAAATAATCCAATGGGCAAGTGGATAAACAAAATGTATTATAAACAGTCAACAGAGTCTTTCTCAGCAATAAAAAGGAATGAACTATCGATCAAAGACTTTATGCTTAGTGAAAGAAGCCATACTAAAAATGTTATATACCATAGATTTCATTTATGTGACATTCCAGAAAAGCAAAACTATAGGGACAGAGAACAGATCAACTGTCACTAAGGTCTTGGGATGGGTGATAAGTTTCCCTTATGAAGCATCAGGGAAATGTTTCAGGTGAGGGAGCTATTGTTTGTGCTGATCATGATAGCAGTTCTACAACTCTATGAATTTGTCAAAACTCACAAAACTATATACAGGATAAAAATTTAATATTACTGTATGTAAATTAAAAATAAAAGAAAGCTGAAGTAGCTATGCTATTATCGGAATATAAGAGCAGAAATCAATGAAATACAAAACAGAAAAATGATTAGGAATATAAATTTAACTAAAGCTGGATCTTCAAAGGGTTTGAAAAACTGATGAACTTCTTGCCAGATGGATCAAGAATAAAAAGACACAAATTGGTAATATCAAGAACAGCAAAAGGATCATCACTACAGATTCTATAGACATTCAAAGTAAAATAAGGGAATATGGTGAATAACTTTATGCCAGTGAATTTGACAACTTAGAGGAAATCAGTAAATTCACTGAAACACAAAAACTGCCTAAGCTGACAACTACCAATAGATAACCTGAATATCCCAGTATCTAGTAAAGATATTGAATTAGAAAGGGAGGACCTTCCTATAAAGAAAACTCCAGGCCCAGCTGACCTCACTCAGTGAAAACTGCCAAAGATTTATAGAAGAAACATCAACTCCATCCATGCCTTTCTGGAAAACAGAAGAGGAGAGAACACTTCCTAGCTCACTTAACCATCTCATAACTTTTAAAACATCAAATGGAGAGCAGTACTTTCATTACTTACAAGGCCCCCAGATCGAAATCATTGCCCAAGAATTCCTCCAGCAGACTTGTATCCAGCGTCGGGTTCCCCAGACTGTCACTGGTCCCGTGAGCTGCGAAGGCAAATTGAAAATCTTGAGATTCATGAAGATTTCAGAATGGCTAACAGCTAAAGATATTGACATGGCTACACCCAAGAATTTTAAAGCAACTAAATGGCATAATACATTTACTGAGAGTGTGATATTTCTTCCATTCAAATATTTCCTTAGAAATCTTTTTAGATTTACTCTCCTTCCCTGCCTGTCTAAGGCTGGTGTAGGTACCCTTTTTATGTGCCTCCATTAACACCCTGTGCTTTGCCTTATACACTATTATAATTGCTTGTCTTTGTGGCTGTTTCTCCATCTAAAGTCTTTAGGAGCAGGGGTGTTGTCCTTCTTAAAGTAGCCACATGAATCTATGATATAAAAAAGGCAGCAATAAACATTTATGGGATGGATGTATGCATATATGGATGGATGATGGATGGATGAATGGATGGATGGATGAAATGAAGGAAGGAAGGAAGGAAGGAAGGAAGGAAGGAAGGAAGGGAGGGAGGAAGGTGGGATGGTTGGGCAGATTATTTCCAGTTAAGCTCAACAAGAAGTTCAGTATCTTGCTTCACATTTTTGTTAGACTTCACAAAATGTAACACAATATTTCTATCCTTTTCCTTGATTTAAAAAAATGAAAATAAACTTACTGGTTTCTTTCTGATAATAATAAAGATGTTAGAATTAAAAAAGAATATAAAACATAGGAATATATAATAAAGAAACAAAACAATATTTGTAGAAATATTTGTAGAACAATTTGTAGAAACAATATTTGTAGAAAATATGACTCTATACCTAGTAAATTCAGGAGAAAAAAGTGACAACAATTCAAAATAACTGGAAAACTCAATAAAGTAGTTGATTAAAAGTAAAAAAATAATTACCTCCTTACACACAAAAAATAACCAATCAACTATTCTGATAAATATAGTGCAGAAGATTCCATTCAAAATGACAAAAAGTATAAAATACCTAAACATATATTTGGGGATGATATTAAAAAAAAACTCTATGAGGGGTCATAGGAAGAGATTTGAACAAATGGAAAGACATTGATCTTAGACTAAAGGATTCAGTATCATAAAACTTTTACTAGACATTATTGATAACATCTGCCAAACCCATATATTCATTTTCTAAGAACTTTACCCTTGAGAAAATAGTCTCTAGCAGCCATATTTGTAACACAACCTCTACAGGCACCTGAATCAGGAAGAACAAATCCATTGGCTAGCCAGCAACCAATTCAATTATTTCTCCTAAGAATTTGAACTAGATTTTATTATTTTTAAAAAATGTTTACTTATTGGACTCTTAAAAACTGAGAACAAACTGAGGGTTTGGGGGGGTGGGAGGGAGGGGAGGGTGGGTGATGGGTACTGAGGAGGGCACCTTTTGGGATGAGCACTGGGTGTTGTATGGAAACCAATTTGACAATAAATTTCCTATATTGAAAAAACTAAAAATAAAAAATAAATGTTTACTTATTAACTTTGAGAGAGACAGAGTATGAATGAGGAATGGACAGAGAAAGACAGAGAGAGAGAGATAATCCCAAGCAGGCTTTGTGCCATCAATGCAGAGCCCAACACAGGACTCAATCTCACAAACCCTGAGGTCATGACCTGAGCCAAAATCAAGAGTCAGATGGTTAACTGACTGAGCCACCTAGGTGCCCCGAACTAGACTTTAGAGCTGATGATTGAGATTAAGTCATATAATTATTAGGCAAACTAGAGTAATAGTCTAAATATCTCCATAACATTAACCCAGGTCCTTCTTGATTTTTTAATCCTTACTAAAGCCTGGTTGTTTGACTTTTACTCCAATTAGATGACAAACTCTTGCATATACCCTATTAACCCCTTTGAACTGGTTTCTGTGTTGCCTGAAATTAATCCCCGAATTAGAGTGTTCTGAAGTTCTTCTAGAAGAATAAATAGTCAAAAATCACCAGAAAAATTATGGAGGAGGAGGTAAATAAATATTGAGAAATACATGCAAGGACACATCAAAGGATGTAGGATATATCCAGGATATATCAAGAAATATCACATATACATGTAACATATTAGGACTTTAAGTACACAATAAACAAATCCTTTGACAGCAGTGAGAAAAGAGTGATTATTCAATAAAAGTTTTGGGGAACACTGGTTAGACATATGAGGGGTAAAATATGGATTATTTTCCTACTTCCACACCAAAATTCCAGATAGAGCAAAAATTCCAACATAAATAAATAAAACTATAGAAAGAAGTGTGAGTTAATATTCTTATGATCTTGGGTACCTGGGTGGCTTAGTCAGTTAAGTGTCATACTTCAGCTCAGGTTATGATCTCATGGCTCATGGGTTCGAGCCCCATGTTGGGCTCTGTGCTGACACCTCGGAGCCTGGAGCTTGTTTCAGATTCTGTGTCTCCCTCTTTCTCTCGGCCTCTCCCCCACTCGCACTCTGTCAATCTCTCTCTCAAAAATAAATAAACGTTAAAAAAATTTAAAGAATATATTCTTATGATCTTAAGATAAATGTTTCTCCAAACGCAGCCTAAAAGCCAAAAATTATGATGAAAAAGATTGATAAATTTAACTTTGTGCATTTTTTGAGAGGGAAAGAATTTTTAACAATTTATTTTGAAATAATTTCAAACCCAAAGAGAAGCTACAGGAACTCACTTGCATCCTTCACTTATATTCACCAATTATTAACTTCGTGGGTTTTTTCCTAGGCACAATTTAATATATAACACATCAACTGTCTAGCCCTCACACCAAATATTCCTCATGTAATCCAGTTCCTTGTATTCTTCCAGGGGCAAGGGACGCTCACATTCAGATCACAGCACTAGTGACAGGAGGACCATTGTATGTTTAGCTTTTGGCTTTCTACTTCACCAATTAAAATAAAATTTTTAAAATCTTGGGCACCTCCCAAATGGGAAACATTGATGGATATCAGAGACAGGTGGAAGAGAGGGAGGAAGAAAGAGAAGAGGAGGGAATGAGAAGAGAGATCACCCACTTTTTTCAGTGACATAAACTAAGAGGGAAATAGATGGAAGATATTCTTAAGTGTTGCGATGGTGAGAAATGACCTCATAGTACATACTGGAGTTTAGTCTTGAGTGAGATGTTAAAGAAAGAATAGGATGGAGATGAGCAGGGGAAGACATATTCGTTCTATCACTGATTCAACTAATATTTATCAAGCACCTACCGGGGCACCTGGGTGGCTCAGTCACTTGAGCAGTTGAATGTCTGACTTCAGCTCAGGTCATGATCTCACAGTTGGTGAGCTGGCTTCCTGCTGTTAGTGCAGAGCCCGCCCGCCTCAGATCCTCTGTCCCCCTCTCTCTGCCCCTCCCCTGCTTGCACTCTTCTAAAAAAAAAAAAAAAAAAAAAAAAAAAAGCACCTACCAAGAGGGGGTAAAACAGACAAAAAGACAAATTCCCTCAGGGGGCCTGAATTCTAAGGGAGGGAAAAGTGGCATCAATGGGGGCCAGGAGAGGACTGATGTGACATATAAGAAACAATAAGTAAACAGGATATTTTCATAAGAAAGTGAAACAGACTGATATGATAAGCTGCAGGCTTATCATATCAGAAGGAAAGAGTTCCTTCTGATTGGAAGGGCGTCTCAGAAAAGAGCCAGCCATGCAAAGACCAAGAGCAGTGCATGGAAGGCAGAGGAGAACAGGAAGGGCAAGAGCACAGGGCTGGTTTGAGAAACAATTCCAGGGTGGCTAAAGTACAGGAGCACAAGGAAGGGGCCAGGGGAGGTGGTCAGAGCAATGGGAAGCCTTTTGAAAGCGATATGATATGCTTGACATCTTTAAAAGTTTTCCTCCCTACAGCCACTGTGACAAACAGTATGGAGGTTCCTCAAAAAATTAAAAATGGAAATACCATCTGATCTAGCAATTCCACTATGGGTTATTTACCCAAAGAAAATAGAAACACTGATCTGAAAAGTTATAGGGGCACCTGTGTGGCTCAGTCAGTTGAGCATCCGACTTTGGCTCAAGTCATGACCTCGCAGTTTGTGAGTTCAAGCCTCACGTTGGACTCTCTGCATCGGTGCAGAGCCTGCTTTGGATCCTCTGTCCCCCTCTGTCTTTGCACCCTCCTGATCGCTCTGTCTCTCTCTCCAAAATAAGCATTAAAAAAAATAAAAGATACATGCAACCCTATGTTTACTGCAGCATTATTTACAATATCCAAGATATGGAAGCAACCTAAGTGTCCATCACTGGACTAATAGATAAAGAAGATGTGGTATATGTCTACAACGGAATATTACACAACCACAAAAAGGATGTGATAGTGCTATTGGTGACAACATGGATGGACCTAGAGGGTACCATGCTAAGTGAAATAAGTCAGACTGAGAAAGACAAATACCATATGATTTCACCCATGTGTGAAATCCACAAAAAATAAATGAATAAACAAAAAGAAAAAAAAGAAGGCCATTCTGGTTGCTTTGTGGGAAAGGACTATAAAGGGATAAGAACAGAAGGAAAATGAAGTCCAGGGCTATCATATCTGTCCAGGGACATTCAGAGGTAGCTTGGATTTTTGACTCTGAGCGAAGGCAAAGAGAACCACTTTACCTAACTCATTAATCCTCATAAGAGCCCTAGGAGGTGGACACTAATGTTTCCAGCTTACACAGAAGACAAAGTGGTTACATAGGTAACTAGCTTGTCCAGGGTCTCACAGCTAGTAAGTGGTACGCAGGGAATCCAAGCAGGCTGCCTGATTCCTGAGCATGCGCCCACTCCCCTCCCCACCATCACCAGCCCATCCCATGCTCCAAATTGCAGACAGGACTGACTTGCTTCTACTACTTCACTGGGCTTTGGTCAAGCCAATTGCTAAGAGAAGCAGATGGAGGGAAGGATCTGTTTAATTTCCCTCTGAAGCCCCTGCTGGTGTCCCATCTGCTTTATACAGTGTGCTCGTGTGCACACACACACATACACACACACACACACACACACACACACACACACACTGCCCCGGCAAAAATTGGAGGTGGCCAACAGATGCTAAGACCTGACCAATGTATCACTTGCTTTCTATGACCCATGCTCCCCCACCTCCATCCCCCAGGCAGAAATAGGAGACGGTCCACAGCTCCCAGTACCTGCCCCATGTAGCCTGTCCAAACACTTTAATGAACAAGGAGAGTTGATCCCCGCAGTAGCCAACTTTCTCTAGGACTCTAAAATCACATCTATGCCTTCCAGACTCAAAGAAAATTACTCAACAAGATAAATCCATACTGTCAGATAAAATTGTTTTCAGAAGGCTTTACACGCACACAGGGAAACTCTTAAATGACTGTTAAATAAATCTCATGCTTTTAAAAATAATCACTTTGCTATAAATGTCTTAAACACTTATTTATTACACCCAAGCCCGCAGAGATGGCATTGTTAGGCAGCCCACCCCCTGTCAGGGAGGCTCGCTTTCAAGCCTGGATTCTACCCTTTTCTACATTTGTCTTTTGTGGCTGTCACCATCCTGCTCAGAACGGGAGAAGCTGCCCAGGCCTCCTGGGAATGCCAGAGAACTGCCCTCTTTATTGCTCTCAGAAAGAAAGCCCTTCTTCACCCTAGGTCTCTGCCTCCCCTTCTAGGCACAGCGACAGCTGACACATGGTAACTTGTCCTGCTACCCCTCGGCCTTGGACAGACAAGAAAAAAACACATAGTTAGGGGATCAATCCACTAGGGATTAGCACAGACAAGTCCAAGTTGAATACACAGGACTTGTTAATAGACATATATATACATTTGAGGAAACAATACTTCTCCAGAGGTGTGAGTAGGGAGCAAGAACCTTCCTTTTATTTATTCTGCTTTCTCCATCCACCTGCCCATCCACCACCCACCAGTCCTTTCCTGTTACCTTCTGATAGACTCCCTTCCCACATCACTTTCCTCAACCCAGATGCCACCTGTCCCTTCCTTTACTGACTCTTTCACCTTTTGTCCTGCAGCATCCCTGTCCAGAGCACTCAGACAACAGCCAAGATGACAACATTTGTCTATTACAACAACTCTAGGTTTGTTTTTTTTTTTCAGTTGAGAGAGAGAGAGAGCACGAGGGGCAGAGGGAGAGAGAGAATCCTAAGCAGGCTCCATGCTCAGCCTGAAGCTCAAGGCAGGGCTCGATCTCATGAACCATGAGATCATGACCTGAGCTGAAATCAAGAGATGGTCACTTAACCAACCAAGCCACCCAGGTGCCCCTAGGTTTTTAAAAGATTCTAAAAAGCAACAGTGAGGATCCCCCTAAATGGTTGCCCTTTGGGTTTAAACATAAAGATAGTTTCCCTATGATACACCAGTGTTCATGAGAAATTCAAGCAGAAATGCTAATGAGTACTCCAAAGGAGGAGTAGGAGGGGTAGGAGAAGAGAAGATGGAGGAGAGGAGGAGAAACCAAATTCTCTCATTTGCTAAGGACATTTTGTTTTGAAAATAAAGCTGGATTATATATATACATACATCTATACAGATGTATATATACATACATCCATGTACATACATGTACATACATACCTCTGTATAGATGTGTGTGTGTGTGTTTGTGTATATATATATATATATATATATATATATATATATATACAATTTATTGTCAAATTGGTTTCCATACAACACCCAGTGCTCATCCCAACAGGTGCCCTCCTCAATGCCCAGCACCCACTTTCCCCTCTCCCCCACCCCCCATCAACCCTCAGTTTTTTTTCTCAGTATTTAAGCGTCTATTATGGTTTGCTTCCTTCCCTCTGTGTAACTTTTTCCCCCCTTCCCCTCCCCCCTGGTCCTCTGTTAAGTTTCTCAGGATCCATGTATGAGTAAAAACATATGGTATCTGTCTTTCTCTGCCTGACTTATTTCACTTAACATAACACTCTCCAGTTCCATCCACGTTGCTACAAAAGGCCATATTTCATTCTTTCTCATTGCCATGTAGTATTCCATTGTGTACATAAACCACAATTTCTTTCTTTTTTCTTTTTTTTTTAACGTTTTATTTACTTTTGAGACAGGGAGAGACAGAGCATGAACAGGGGAGGGTCAAAGAGAGGGAGACACAGAATCTGAAACAGGCTCCAGGCTCTGAGCTGTCAGCACAGAGCCCGACGCGGGGCTCGAACTCACGGACCACGAGATCATGACCTGAGTCGAAGTTGGCCGCCCAACCGACTGAGCCACCCAGGCGCCCCTAAACCACAATTTCTTTATCCATTCATCAGTTGATGGACATTTAGGCTCTTTCTGTAATTTGGCTATTGTTGAAAGTGCTACTATAAACATTGGGGTACAAGTGCCCCTATGCATCAGCACTCTTGTATCCCGTGGGTAAATTCCTAGCAGTGCTATTGCTGGGTCATAGGGTAGATCAATTTTTAATTGTTTGAGGAACCTCCACACTGTTTTCCAGAGCAGCTGCACCAGTTTGCATTCCCGCCAACAGTGCAAGAGCGTTCCCGTTTCTCCACATCCTCTCCAGCATCTATAGTCTCCTGATTTGTTCATTTTAGCCAGTCTGACTGGCCTGAGGTGGTATCTCAGTGTGGTTTTGATTTGTATTTCCCTGATGAGGAGCGACCTTGAGCATCTTTTCATGTGCCTGTTGGCCATCTGGATGTCTTTAAAGCTGGATTTCAAATCTAATGTCAGTGTTTAGAGCCACAGCCAATTCAGAGTTAGATGAGAAAAGATGGTATTTCCAATCATTAATTCACTAATTTTTCCATTCATTTATTCAATATATACTTAGTGTCCACTTTGTGTCCGGGAATAAAATCAGAAATGAGTTCACAATCCAGTGAGAGGGACAAGAAAGTCAGCTAGAGCCGTACGAGTTAAATGTTAGGATGGGTGTAGACATGAATACTATGGGAGCTTTCAATTAGGCTGGCAGGGGTGGGAGAGGGGAAGGACTCCTTGTAGGTGACACTTGAGAGGAATTTTTAAAGATAAGTAGGTAGTTATTAAGAAAAATTCTAAGAACAGAGAAGAGCATGTGCAGATGAATTTATAAAACCAGCAGCAGGACTCCTGTGGAAATGTGCCAATAGCATGGCCAGAGCCAGGTAAAGAACACGTCAGAGACGGAGACAATGCCTGTTGCAGACCCTGGTGAAAGCTGAATGCACTTCTGTTCCAACCCCTGTGGTTGTGTGGTGTGCGTCTGTCTCTCTCACTAACCTCTAAGCCTCTCTAGGGGATAAACTGCCTCTTTCGTATACATCCTAGAACAAGGGCTGGAACCTTGTTAGGCCTAGCTATTCAATAAATATTGCATCTGTTGGATAAGTAATAAAATTTGAATGAATAAATGTGATGATGAAGAGTGGAAGGGGCATCTAGAGAAATTAATAGACACCAGATCATGAAGCTTCATAGGTACCAAGGTAAGGAATTTATCTTGAAAGTTATGGAGACATTGCAACATTTCCATCAGAGGGGTAATGTGAGCAGGTTTATAGTTTCTTGCTGTTGGGAGACTGGCTTGAAGCTGAGCGAGACTAGTCAGGAATGCTGCCAACATGAGCCTTCCCTTATTAAATCACTCAACACACCTGCTACGGACCAGGAAGAGTCCCAACTGCTAGAGACACAAAGACGAAGAGGCCTTAGTAGTTAAGGGTCCTGGTTCTACAATCAGGCCTGGGATCAACTCTGGCTGTAGATTTGTGCAACCAGCTGTTCAACCTTGGGCAAATCATGCAGCCCCTCGGTGCCTCAATTTCCTTACCTACAAAATGAGGATAATAGGAGCATCTACCTCATAGGATTGTTCTGAAGATTAAATTTTCTTTCATGGTTGTTTATTTATTTTGAGAGAGAGAAAAAAACAGAACACGGGCAGGTTAGGGGCAGAGAGGAAGAGAGAGAATCCCAAGCAGGTTTTGCACTGTCAGCGCAGAGCCTGATGTGGGTCTCAAACCCACAAACCATGAGATCATGACCTGAGCCAAAATCAAGAATCAGATGCTCAGCCAACAGACCCAGCCAGGCACCCAAAGATGAAATGAGATAATGCATTTAAGATGCTTAGCATAGTTCTCAGCTCAATAACTACTACCCTTTGTCAGTACTATCAGTTTCTGTGCTCAGCAAGTTCACAGATTAGTGAGAAAGACTGACATAAACACATACCACAGCAATGTGATATGACAACAGAGATGTACATATGGCATTATGGGTCACCTAAATGACCTAATAAGAACAAAAAGGTGCCAGGCAAAGCTTCCAGGAATAGGGGTCCATGAGGCTAGAATTGTCAGCAGGGACAGATCCTGGGGTCTTAAATGCCATGAAACTCTGATCCAGTATAGCAGCAGCGGGGAGGGGGTGTCGGGAAGGTGGAAAATCCCTGGTGTCCTGGAGCCAGCTTGTACAAGCGTGTGCACATCTCTTCCCAAATCCCTATTTGCTGTGTTGTGTTAGCAGCTTGCAATTGGCCACGAGGGAGGGTTTACACCATGGAAATTGGCAAACACTACAAATTGGGAATTCTTTCCCCAAAGAGTTGGTTGTTGAATGTTCACCAGCACACCACTGGATGAGAGTAGTATTTGAGAAGGGATACCTACTGGACTTTGTGACTGATTGGAAGGAAGCTAGGTAATTCTCTAGTCTAGTCTAGTTTTGGTGATTGGGTGGGAGGTTGTGCTCATGCTTTGAGGTAAGAAATATGAGAGATTTGGGTGAGGAGCCTGAGAAGGAGCTTGGAGATTTCATCTGCTCGTGTCATATCATCCTGTTTTTGCACTCGGAGACAGAAGGGAGCAGCAGGGCACTGATCCCAAGAAAAACTCCACCTAATGACCTAGAATTATTGGAGTCTCCCCAGTTCCCCTTGCACAGGAAGTCCTACATTGATCCAGGAAGAATCTAATCAGTTCTTTTAACCAGAGGGAACATGACCCATTGTTGGAAATGTGACCAAATTAAAAGACTGTCTGGACTTTAACATGATATGAATCACCTGAAATTTATGTGCCTGATAATCAAACGATAAAATAAAAATTAACCTTTATGCAACTTGAGTAAATAAATAGTTCCAGCACATTGTGTAACAGGATGGCAACGCCCACACGGGGCTTCCAGAACTGTCACAGATGCAAAATTCTAGAAAGAGTCACTAAAAACTTGGCTGCCGGACTCTTACGAACAGCAGAAGACATTGAAGAGTCTTCATGTGCCCACCAAAAACTAGCCAGGTGGGTGAACTTCATTTTCTTGCCTGTCCAGCTGCCTGAGACTGGCAGATCAGGAGACTCTCCATGGAAATGTGTATCCTGACTTCAACTGGACACTTAACAGAATTCTTAATTCATTCAGCATTTGATAAATATTTAATGAAGTGTGTATATGCTAGGCACTGGGTATACAATAATGAGCAACACTCAATCTTACCCTCAAGGTGAGGGAGGGGCACAGGAAAAAAAAAACAAAAAACAGGCAGCACCAACATAGTGTGGTAAGTCAGGCCCAAGGAGATACCTGGGGGGCTTCCAATCCAACGTGGGGAGGGGCAGTCAAAGATGGTTGTATTTGTAGCTAAGATGGAGAAAGGTGTGGAAATTACATTAGCGTTAGGTGAACTTATACCTGGGAGAACAACTGTACCCCACCATGGTAACCGAGAGAAAAATCCTAAAATTCAGCACAAAATGACTCTGCTCTCATCCTTGTCAATAAGGGTATTTGTGATTTTTAGAAGTATAAAGAAGGCAAATTGGCCAAGTATGGAGATGGCCTAAAGGAGGTAGGCGGGGCACAATATGTTTTGAAAGAGTCAAGTCGAATCTCGCTGACTGGGTTGATGGCTAACTTTGACAAGATGACATTCAGCAGGTGTAGCATTAAGCTCTACATTGACTTTTTAAATTATGTAAATAGGAGATGGGGAAACTTGGCGTATGAGTGAATAGGTGAGATGAATAGGTGAGACAAAGTTCCTTTCGCTGGGTCATCATGAGGAAGTATTGGGAAGACAAACTAATGTTGAATTATACTAATAAAATCACTGAGTACAGAAGTAGGATGGTGAGGTCCCTGTTCCTCAATGCATAGGTCCAGCCATGATGACCTGGGCCCCATAATTTCAGAGGAATGTTGACAAATAGGGTGTCTAAGGGAGATCCAACAGAGTGGGAAAGAATCACAAATCAAGCCACATGAGAGATGGTCAATGTAGAATTATAATAATAATAATAATAATAATAAATACTTGGTAAATTTGTTGAGCACTTTTTGGGTACTGATAACATGCTAACAATTTTACATTTCTTTCTCATTCAATCCTCATAATAATTTTATTCTATCAAATAGGTCCTATTATTATCCCCATTTTTCAGAGGAGCAAATATTCTTAGCCAGCTTACATAACTTGTTCAAGTTGCAATAACAAATTGTTCTTGCACGGACTCAGGTGTTTTCTACTATACCATAATGAATGTGTTCTTGAACAACCTTGCTTTCTGCAAAATCATGCGAAAGAATGTAGGAAAGTAGGGTTGGGACAAACCACTCAAAAACTAACAGAAATAATAACATTCCTAATAAAAATGTAAAGGACATGTCAAGTTATTAATATTGTTAGGTGCTTCAGCAAATAGAGAAACTTACCCTTTATAAAAAGGATGATGGAAGAAGGTTGCAAAAAAAAAAAAAAGTTACAGCTGCTGAATTATGAAGAGAAGGGGAGAGAGAGGAGGAATTTGAGATTGTGATAACTGGTTTAAATCAATTACATTAGAGCCTACCCTTCCTCAGCTCAAGGACTCTCCTCTCTCTAAAGAGATTAAGCTTCTGCCTGCAGAAAAGAAGGTGGCTGGACCACTACTGGGAAGGCAGCTTATAGCGTCTGCCATATACAGCTTAAGAATGTAGTAGATCTATGATCTTTCAGCACTAACGTTATTATAATTCCATATGAATGTGCCCAATTTGCTTTTTCACAAACTCAGGAGCCATTCAGTGTAAATAATAAATGATTGCTCAATACCTTTGGAGAGCTGCCCTTGTGGTGATTTGCATAGCTTCTCAGTGAATAATCTAAAAATTTGCCTGGGATTTAAAGTAGGTGAAAATGGTCAGTCTATTGCATCACGTGACCTCAATTTTCATGAAAGTATTTCAATGTCTTCATTAGTTGCTTATCAAGTTCACACTTCTTTTCCTCTCAAATTAGTGATTTGAAATATAAATTAGGCAAGATCCTCTGGACTTTCTGGGGGTCTGGGAATCCATTTTTCAAGGAGTTTTGGAACCTTACAGCTGAACTTCCTCCTAGCCCTTCACCATGAGGATTAAACTTTTATGCTTTGTCAATTTTCTCTTCAATAGCACATACTAACATTAATATATACAGGAATAAATAAATCACGATCAACTGCATATTAACCAATACTAATTTTTAACTGTGGAAGATACATTTGGGAAACAGAAGTTGAAGCCTTTCCTTCTTTTTTTTTAATGTTTATTTATTTTTGAGAGAGAGAGACAGGCAGGGGACGGGCAGAGAGAGAGGGAGACACAGAATCTGAAGCAGGCTCCAAGCTCTGAGCTGTCAGCACGGAGCCTGACGCAGAGCTTGAACTCAAGAACTGTGAGATCATGACCTGAGCTGAAGTTGGATGCTTAACCGACTGAGCCACCCAGGTGCCCTGAAAACTTTCTTTTAAATGGTATAGGAACACATCAAGGAATCCCATTTGTTTTACGGTGAAGATTTTGAAGAATTATTGTTCTGGTTTGGTCTAATGTTGCCAAGGGCCTAAAAGGAGGAAGAAGAGGAAAAAGGAAAAAGACGAAGAGGAAGACACCCCACAGGAAGGTCAGCTAAAGTGGGGATGTCCACCCACAGTCTTTGCGGGTGGTTTGGTTCCTCTGGAATGGGCAGTGTTGAATATGAAATTGATGCCCCAGTGGGCAGACCCTGCATGGCACAAATTAAGGAAAATGTAACGCGGAAGCTGCCCACCCTGTGGCTTTCAGGCGTATCTGTCCTGCCGCAGCAATGCCTTCCTCCTGCCAAGCCAGGCGGATATGGAAGGGACAGCCCAGCAGAGCACTGACTGAGGGCTGAGTCTTCAGTCAAGTGTAGGATGAAGGTTCACGTCTTCTTGGGTAGGAGAAATAAGGAGGGAAGCCCAGCAGACTTGGAAAGAGGTCAGGCTTGGGGTATTTATTGACTGGTTTCATAAATATGTTTGAGTGACTACTATGTGCCAGTCCTAGCTGCTGAGGCTAAAGGAATGAATGAGACATATTTCCTTCCTTCCTGTTGTCCATAGGAGACGGACACAAAAAAAGGCAATACACGCTTTTAGAGGTGAAGTACAAAATACTATGGAATACACAGGAGCCCTCAGGGAATGATGCCAAAGTGGAAATCTCAAGAGTTCACAGCAATCAGCCAGGTGAACACGGTAGACTAGGGCATTCCAGAAGGAGGCAGCCCCATGTAACCTGCAGGCAAGGAAAGAACGAGATTTGGAAAACTGCAATCAGGTCGACTTGGGGTCAATTCCACTTCTACTGAATCTCTCTGGGCCTGTTTCCTTATCTTGGGCGGGGGTGAGGGGGTGGGGGAGGAGGTGGGAAAAAAAGATGAGTTTTTAGCACTGTAGAGCACTGCTCACAGACTAAATGTGACGTGTCATCCTGCTGCTGTCAGACTGACTCCCAGATCAAACTCTACTCAGGCCTCCTTGACCTTTTCAACAAGGCCTACTTTCATGTTTCTGTCTGTATCGTCCAATTTGAGCAAGAATCCTGACAAATCAGCTTAACCAGAATCCCCCATCCTCCATATCTTATCACCCTTGCTGTCTGATCAGCTTCCTTACCCCCACCTTGCCCCAGGGGGTGTCTGGTCACCTTGGTCAGCTCTCAGAAAGAATCCTGTTAGGTTGGTCTAGCCAGAATCCCCCTTACCCTGCTCCTTGGCTATACCCATGAGGGGTTGAGCCCAGTCTCTCTCCCCTACTGCAAAATTCCATCGCAGCTGTCACTATACCTGTTGTGACACTCCTTCCCTTGAATAAAGTCATCCTTACTAGGCTTTAACAAGTATCACTGATTTTTTTTTCTTTAACACTGCTAATGTTCAGCACATAATAAATGTTCACTCCTTTCTTGTTCCTTCTCTGCTACTTGCCCCCAACTCCCAAACACAGGACTCAGAACAATGAACCAATTGCTGAAATCAGGGAAGATCAGTTTCATCAAAGCAGGGTGTTAAGCAAAGGCCCAAATAACAGGAACTTGCTGGCCCTGCTCTGGAGAGTAGGTGCGGTGGGGTAGCCAGTGGCCAGTTTGTGGGAAATTAAGGTGGTAACTGGGTTTCAGGAAGCAAGAGGACGATAAAATGGAGGAGCGTTTTCCAAAGACCTGCTAAGTTTACTGAAGTATTTGTCTGACATCTACCCTAGACTATGGAAGCCAGTGAGTCATGGCCAGTGTTATCTCTTTTTCCTTTGGGAAAGCAAAGTGGTATGAACATGGAAAGAACATTGGACTGGGAATGAGAAGACAAAGATTTTGCCACAACCACTGGCATTTACCAGTGTGGTTTTAGACACATCAACTTCTTTAAGGTTCCGTTTTGTTCATCTGTAAAATGCCTTCCTCCCAGGGTTGCGAGAGGGACCAACAAGTGACGGAAATGAAAAAGTTTGTAAAATGTCAAACTCTATTATCCACAAGCATAATACAAATGGAAGGGTGAGAAGAAAACTTTGAAGATGGGTAGGAAGGAGCTGGCGAAATAAGAAAATGTAAAAATTTGGTGGCCGAGTAGGGACTTTTATTTTTTTCCCAACATTTCCACAAACAACCAGCAAAGGGAGCACAAGTCCTGAGCACAGCTTGTAGCCCTGACATCCTCACTACCATGAAAGGTCAATTCAGATTCTCACACAGGAGCCTGATGCCCCCTGGGGAGAGGAGCAGATTATTGTGTGGGTCTTATCCCCATGCAGATAAAAAGAAGAAATGGAATTTTTCCAACTGCTTCTTAAGACACAACTCTTCTGGAGATGTGTGGATAATAGATTTTAAAGTGCCCTTCTACCGATCGATTGGAATTAGCCTACTCATGCTAACAGCCAGATCTTACTCTTTTATACCCGCACACAGAGTCATCCCAAAGTACATTTACTCTTAGCAGAAGAGACTTGACTAGCTCTTACCTTGTAAAATTTATAAGAAATAGTTTCTAAGTGTCCTTTATGCCTCTTCCTGCATATAATACATCGTATGTGAATTAACAGATTTGTCTCAAAGCAACAAGCTTGCCTAACCCAACAAGGGAAGAAAGGAAAGAGGAACATTGCTTCTATTCTTTCCGTCTATAGAATCCCACTGCATGGTAGAATTCCCATTGAGATACTCTAATCTGCTTTTGCACTGTTTTAATACACACAAATAGAAAAATAGCTATGTGAATTTAAAAACTGTTTCTATGCATGCTTTTATGGGCTTTTAAAAATATAAGTTGTACTGGAGTACTTTATAGGATGTTAAACAGTAATATACTCTTTTGATTCTTTTTGGATTTCTTTTTTTAAATATTTTTTAATGCTTATCTATTTTTGAGAGACAGAGAGAGAGAGAGAGAGCATGAGTGGGGGCGGAGGGGAAGAAAGAGGGAGACACAGAATCTGAAGCAGGGTCCAGTCTCCCAGCTGTCAGCACAGAGCCCGATGTGGGGTGCGAACCGGTGAGCAGCAAGATCACGACCTGAGCCGACATCAGACAGTGCCCTTCTTTGGATTTCCAACCTTTACTTGCTGATTATCCATGGGCAAAAACAACAACAACAATTAAAAGCATTAATACCTTTCAAAGAAGAGAATTTAGTTATGTGCCTCAAAGCCAGCTTCCCCAAACCCTGCCAATGCCCAGTTGAATGACCTGTTTGATGTCAGTGGTTACCAAGATCAGCAGATAACACTTCTCATATGAATTTTCCATCCCCCCACCCCCGAGCCTTTCTGGAAAGACACTGACAGATCAAAGATCTAGTTCTCCTACAGTGAGAGCGTCTCAGAACATAGGTTACACAAAGCAAGTTATCTCCTTAAACTAAACTTGCAGTCTCCCGTCTTCAGAATTTCTTACAAATGGACTGTATAATTAGCACAAAATTCTTTAGGCTATTCAAGAACAGTACAATAATAACAATATATTCCTTTCAGTTTTGATTCTATCCCCAAACAAGGAATGCTCATGAAACCTTGGAAATACAGTACTTTCACTGTTCTGCCTTTTCTGAAAAATGTTGATTTCAAGACCAATATGGAAAAGCTGAACCTTTTGCAATAAAAGGAAATACTCAGTACTTTGTCCTATGTTGCTTGGCAACTAAGGGCTATAAATGGATTTTATGATTATAAAGGCTCAGGAATTAATGTGAACATGTAAAAGTTGTAATAACTCCCTGGAGACAGAAGTGTTTCTTTGGGAAAAAAAAAAAAAGTGTGTGTGTGTGTGTGTGTGTGTTTGTATATAGCTTGTACTCATTCTTATTTCAAAAGAGATAAAGAAAGAAAAAAAGAAAGAAAGAAAGAAAGAGAAAGAAAGAAATTTGGTTCCTTCACCTTGAAAATGTTATAATAAAATCAATAACTATCATTTATTTCGTCATTAATCCTCACAACCCTAAGAAACAGATGTTATTATACCCATCCTACAGGTAGAGAAAACTGAAATTTTAAAATGTTGAGTAACTGGCCCAAGGTCACATAACTAAGGAGCAGAGGAACCAGGATTCAAACCCAAGTATGCCTGAACCAAGGCCTATGCCATCATCCACAGCCATAGATTCATAGGAAGCATATTTCTCGGCTCCTAATATTTGAGGATATTGGTCACTTTAACCCTATGGGAGTGACACTATTTCCAACTATTAAGTCATTTAATGTTCTCCTTAGAACACATGACCCCACATGGCTATATCTGACAATTGTGTCTTTTTTATTTTTAAAAAATTTTTTATTACATTTTTTTATTTTTGAGAGACAGAGTGAGACAGAGCATGAATGGGGGAGGGGCAGAGAGAGAAGGAGACACAAAATCCGAAGCAGTCTCCAGGCTCTGAGCAAGCATTCAGCACTGAGTCCGACACGGGGCTTGAACCCATGAACCATGAGATCATGACCTGAGCCGAAGTTGGACACTTAACCGACTGAGCTACCAGGCACCCCGACAATTGTTTCGTATGCTGCTAACATCAGGGTATCAAATATCAGGGTATCATCTCACTGGACTATTTTTCCTGACTCTGGTTTCCAGAAGCCAAGGAGAATTAATATCTGCTACTACACTTGTGAGCAACCCAGCTGCCTAAATTCTCTCTATAAATTTTTGGTTTGCACTGAGCAGTACTGTAGGCCAGCATTGGTGTTCTTATATCCTTGTATTCTTATTGGTAGCCTTATATTTTGAGTGTCTGTAGCTGCCTCCTCTATGAACATAAACTATTGCCCTTTTACCACTAACACCTGAGCTGGACTTTGCCAAAAAAACGCCAGAAAGCACTAATGTACCAAGCACTCACACTCCAGAATAATTTCATCTAAGGAATGGAATTACGTGCAAATTGTCACACACACACACACACACACACACACCCCACCCTGGTTATTTGAACAGGAGCCATAATTTCCACAGCTAACTCTACAGATGTTCCTTCACAACCTGTCTAGAAGACACCGTGCACAGTGACTAGGAATCAAACCTTAAGAGAAAGATTTCTATCCAACTTCAAGCTCTGCTACATAATGGCTGTGTTGCTTTAGGCAAGGTACAAACCTTCTCTGAATCTGTATCCTCATCTCTCAAGTGGTGATAATATTATCTCCTTGCTCATTTTGTTGTACAAACTAAGAAGTAATACACCTGAGAGTTTAGTACAGTGTCTAACATAAGGTCAAGTGTTCATTAAATGGTAGTGGTTTTCTTCTTGATCACACAGGCTGCTACAGGGACCTCCTTTAAAAGAACAAACACTTGGGGTGCCTGGGTGGCTCAGTCGGTTAAGCGTCCGACTTCAGCTCAGGTCACGATCTCACGGTCCGTGAGTTCGAGCCCCGCGTCGGGCTCTGGGCTGATGGCTCAGAGCCTGGAGCCTGCTTCCGATTCTGTGTCTGCCTCTCTCTCTGCCCCTTCCCCGTTCATGCTCTGTCTCTCTGTCTCAAAAATAAATAAACATTAAAAAAAATTTAAAAAAAAATAAAAGAACAAACACTTTCTTAATTATAGATTACTGATAATACCACTTCGCTGGGCAGTAACTGTGGGTCAGGCACGATGCAAAGTACTTCACATATATCAGCTTACTGAATTCTCACTCCTCTCCTATGAAATAATATCTACTTCACTTCATAGATGAGGAAACAGTCTCAGAGAGACTTTGCCAAGATTGCATTGTAAGTCCATTATAAGTAGAGGTGGGATTTGATCCCAGGGCAATCTGGATGCAAACCTGTGCTCTAACCACTATGTCACTCGTCACCACACTTGCACATTGGAGTCAGGAGCTTGGGGTTAATGTGTGCGATTTGTAATGGTGCCCACTTTCCAGGGGCAATGTGGGTGGGAAAGCTGTGTAATCAGACAGTCTCCCCAAGATCATTCCCACAACCCCCAGGGCCATTACTTTGACTGTTTCCTGGTGCTTGGACCTTTAGTTTTCTCCAGACTGCAGCTTCCACCTGTCTATTTTGACTGCAAAGCCTCCTAGTGACTTCTTCTTCTTCTTCTTTTTTTAAGATCTATTTATTTTAATTTATTCATTTATTTTTGAAAGAGAGAGTGTGAGTGAGTGAGGGGCAGAGAGACAGGGAGAGAGAGAGAGAGAGAGAGAGAGAGAGAATCCCACGAGGTGCAGAGAGCGAGAGAGAAAGAGAGAGAGAGAGGATGCAGAGACTGGAGTGGGGCTTGAGCTCACCCGACGCAGGCCTTGGGTTCGTGAACCGTGAGATCATGACCTGAGCCGAAGTCAGATGCTTACCTGACTGAGCCACCCAGGCGCCCCCTCCTAGTGACTTCTAAGTATTGATTCTGATTCTCAGAGCATGACCCAGTTTGAGTTAAAGCCTTAACCTGTTATAAAGGGACTAGGGTTTTGAATCTGCCTGTCCCCAGCCAGCACCTCCGCCATGCTTTCTACTGAGCGCCACACCACCTTCATTCCCTCCCTACTAATAGTTGCTTTTAAGGAAAACAGAGTTACCACACACTAGAGGAAGATCATTACTATAGGTCATGGATCTAACAGTAATCTACATAACCAGTATTGATGAGGAGCTGTGACTTCCTCTCCAGAGCTGGTTTGGATATTAAAATGTCGGTGAGAAAATGAACACAAACTGAACCACCATGTATAATAAAATAAGCGCCCTGCTTCTCCACCAGAAATTCTGGTCAAGAATCTCATTCACAGAACACATATTCAACAAACATTTCTCTAAGTAAGTGCTCCACGCAAGACATTGAGACTGCAGAGGTGAACGACCCAAAGGCAAATCCTCACACGGAGATGCTTAAAGTGTCTTCTGTGGGAAACAGACATGTAAACACACAACTTGAACTTTAATGTAAAGGGTGCATATCCAAAGGTATGGACAAAGAGCTGCAGAAGCATGGAGAACTGTACCTCTAACTTTGCCCAAGGAAGTTGACTGGATAAAGAAGTAGGAAAGTACAGGGGCGCCTGGGTGGCTCAGTCGGTTAAGCATCCGACTTCAACTCAGGTCACGATCTCACAGTCCATGAGTTCGAGCCCCGTGTCGGGCTCTGGGCCGATGGCTCAGAGCCTGGAGCCTGTTTCAGATTCTGTGTCTCCCTCTCTTTCTGCCCCTCCCCCGTTCATGCTCTGTCTCTCTCTGCCCCAAAAATAAATAAACGTTAAAAAAAAAAAAAAAAGAAGAAGAAGAAGAAGTAGGAAAGTACATTCTGGGCAGAAGGCACAAAGACCCAGCGTTAGGAAAGGGAGAGTAAAAGAATGTATTCAAGAAACCATGAAAGGCTGTGTAGCTGGGGTATAGATAAGAGTAAGAACGATACTGAAGATAATAATAGTAATAACAGGCATACAGAATCCAGGTACTATTCTGAACCTCATGTATACTGAATCATTTAACTTGCCCAATAACCCTAGTGGACAGTTACTAGTAACACTCCAGTTTTATAGATACATAACTGAGGCACTGAGAGATTAAGTACAGCTTAATCACACAGCTAGCAAGAGGCAGAGTCAAGATTAGAACTCTGGCCCTGGAACATGCTCTTAACCACCTGTACCAAACCACATGCAATAGATATCAGTATGGGGGGAGTCCCCAGTGTAAGGATGCCCGGAATGTTATATTGGGACAACTACACTGAGCTCAGACAATGGAGATTCAACAGCAATGTTTAAGCAATGGCATCCACATGAGCCAATGGCAAAGTGGAAGTTGGTTAGCACAGGGACAGACATTAGGAGGCTCTGGCAAGAGATGAATGTCTGAACAAAGGGGAGGTTGCAGCAGGGAGACATTTCACCTTAGGGTGGAAGCAACCATTTGATAAAGGATTAGCTATAGAGTATAGGAGTCGTCAGGAGTGATACCCCAGTTTCTAGTTTGGGAGGTCTGTTGGAGAGTGAAGGGAACAGAGGAGGCAATGAAGACTGAAATCAGGGAGGGAATGAGTTCCACATTGAATGTGTTGATTTGGGAAAACGGAGATCCATCCATACATATATATGTACCTTAAACAGCTATAAATATAGGTCTGAAACCTGGCAAATACAGGTCTGAAACTTGGGATATGCTGACCCATGGGAATGCCCCCTCAGGGTAAGCTTTTGGTGTTCAAATAAAAGAGTTTCTGAGACAGGACTCTTGGGCAGACAAGGAGGGGGTGAATTACTGAAAGCATCTGAGAGGAAACAGAGGCTGGAGGAGAACCAGAGTGAAGGTGCCATGGAATTAAATAGGAGAGAGCTTCCATGAGGAAACAATGGGCGATGGTGACCAATCCCAGAGACAACACCAGGAAGATGAGTGCTGAAGGCTTTTTTTAATATAATCTAGCAATTGGAAGAAATTTCAGAAGACCAAGTCAGAGCAAAAGCCAGATTTAATTGGGCTTGAGATGCAAAGAATAAAGAGAATGGGTATTTTTCAGAGTTTGGTGATGAAAGAGAAGAGAAAGAGAAGTGAATGTCTGGAAGGAGGGATAGAGTTGAGAGAAGAGATTTAAATCTCCTCACTGACCCATTGATACCTGAATTTTGCTATTACTCCCCGCCCCCTGGGAGTATATATTATTACCCTTGCCTTTCCCTTGTAGGGACTTTATTATACCAATTTTTAAGGTAACCTGTAATGTAAAGTATTCCCAGAATCTTTTCAAAAGCAGGCTAGGCACAAATAATCAACAAACGTCAATCCATTGCCAAGAGCTTCCTCCTGGCTAACTGGGCCTCCGGAAGCATCTCTTCAAGTGCTTCTGGAACAGCCCCCAGGGATAGAAGGAAGCCCAGTACAGAGGAAATAATCACCCTTTTCTGGTCACGTCAACTGCTAGGGGAGAAGTCACGTGGTTTTCTATACCCACCAATGAAACTGAGAGCAGACTTTTCAGAATTCACTCCCTTTTAGGTTACAGTATCATTCTGGCAGGAGTGTTTTCCGATACAGTTACAACTCAGAATATAGAGATGAAACAGTTATTTTTTTTCATCACTGCTTTTAATCATGTCATCAAACCTCCCTTTCCCATCTCTTAACCACATTTTAAGTAGGGTCTATAAGTTTCTAGACTCTGATCGTTGAAACATGCCCCAGTCCAGGATCTTCTACTGGTTCAAAGTATGTCCTCTCCACCATGGGTGGCTCCAGGCTCTGGCTCCTTCAGGAGGGGAAGGTGAGAGGAGCTGTCAACGGCCTGAGACCAGTGCAGGGGTTCCTCACATCTTCTGAGTTGTAGAGCTCACTGGGCCTCTGATAAAAGGTGTGGAGACTTTCCCTAACATATGAGCCTACACAAATACCTACTTCCACTCACTGCCAGAGGCTTGGAGCCCGCCTGAATCTTACCCTTGGTTAAGGACTCTGGGAATAGAGTAACTTTTTTAAGTCAAAAAATGAAAATATCAGGCAGCCATAACAGTGAGAGTCTACAGATTAATTTTTTAAAAATTTCCTGGCAGAGGGGCGCCTGAGTGGCTCAGTCGGTTGAGTGACTGACTTCGGCTCAGGTCATGATCTCGTGGTTTATGAATTCGAGCCCTGCGTCGGGCTCTGTGCTGACAGCTCAGAGCCTGGAGCCTGCTTCTGATTCTGTGTCTCCCTCTCTCTCTGCCCCTCCCCCACTCATGCTCTCTCTCTGTCTCAGAAATAAATAAACATAAAAAAAAATGTTCCTGGCAGATAATTGGGCAATATTTATCAAAGAGCTAATTAAAAAAAAAAATTCTATATGGCAGTAACTCTATTTTGAGGAAATTCATGCAAAGCAAATAACTAAAGGTTCTCACAGGTAAGAATCTAGAACACACCCGAATGTCTAGCAATAAGAACTGGTTAAATTATGGAACATCTCGGGGTGCCTGGGTGGCTCCATCGGTTAAGCGTCCAACTCTTGATTTTGGCTCAGGTCATGATCTCTGGATTCACGGGATCTAGGCCCACATCGGGCTCTGGGCTGTCAGCACAGAGCCTGCTTGGGATACTCTCTCCCTCTCACTCTGTCTCCACCCCCCCGCAAAAATAAATCAATTTTGAAAACATTTATGAAACACCGCAATAGAGGTTCTCCCACATGTCCCTGGGGGCTGAAAATGGGAGGTGTTTTTGGTCTTCACTGCTATTTCTGGATAAGCTTCCCTCCTCCCTTCTTCAAATGAAGCAGATCCCACATGACTGGGCCACCTCCTGGTAGTAGCATCTAGCAACCTCTTGGTCGCTCACTTTGTTCACTGTCTGGTTCCCTCTTTTCCTCCCTGCAACACCACTCTTGCCATCACTGCTGGTGGCTTCAACATCCACCCGATACTTCCCAGCCTCTTGAATTCGTAAACTCCTCACCACTTCTTCTACCACCTTTACTCCACCTCACCTCATTCACCTCCTCTCTTGACACGCTGCTAAACCCTAGCATCAAACCAGTAACTGCATCAACCTCTGAAATCTCATTTCCACCTGCTGTATTCTCTGACCGGCCCATCCTTTCCACTCACTGACACTTATGCCTCTACTCGAATCAGTTCACCCACTGGGATCCCCTATTCATGAACCTTATTACCACTTTTCCACACCTCCTCACGCCCCTGCTATCCCCATTTCCCTTCTTACCCAGCTTAGATGTCAGGGCCCATCACTCTAATTACTCCCTTGCAAAGACTAGTCACTCTCTTCCCTTCTCTCCATCTGCAGGATTCATCTGGGAAAACCTCAACTTTGCAAAAACCCAATTCTTCACCCACCCCAACCCTGCACTTAAGCCTCTGAACGTTGCTCAGAAAATCATCCAAGTGTATTGACTGGCCTCACTTAAAGTAATTGAACACAAATCTTAAGTGGACACAGCAGTGACCAGCAATCCTATTTCCTAGCTTATTTGCTTCTTTATTTTCTGTAGTGAGTTGAAAAATGCCCCCCCCAAAATGTCTGACCGCCCACAACCTCTGAATGTGAACTTTGGAAAAAAATGTCTTGGCAGAGGTAATTAAGTTAAGGATCTCGAGCTGAGATCATCCTGGATGAAGGTGGGCCCTAAGTCCAATGATGACTGTCCTGATAAGAGAAGAGACTCACAGAGAAAATGATGATGTAAAAACGGAGGCTGAGATTGGAGTTACTAGTCTACAAGTCAAGGAATACCAAGGATTGTCAGCGTCACCAAAACCTAGGTAAGAGACATGGAACAGATTCTCCCCTAGAGCCTTCAGAGGGAATGCAACCTTGCCAACACCTTGATTTTGGACTTCTGACTTCCAAAACTATGAGAGGACACATTTCTGTTGTTTTAAGCCATCAATGTTGCCGTTGTTTGTTATGTCAGCCTAGGAGACTAATATACTCTCAAAGAAAAGAATTTCACAACTTATTCTCCCTTCTAACGCCCCCAAATAGTCCCCTACCACACTCCGGCCACCAGCTCCCTCCTAACACACCTCACACTTCATAGGCAAAGCAGAAGTAACCTGTCATGGGTTTCCACCCTGAAATCTGCCATACCACCTGCATCTGTTCAGATACTCCACCTCTGCTGCTATCACAAGACAGCAAGCGTTGCAAGCGTCTCCAGGTGCTCTGAATCCCATCCTGACCCACCTTCTCAAGGTTCCTCTCCCACAATTAATGGCCCCTCCCTCTTCTGCATCATGCAGTACTCCTCTACACTCAATCATTCCTACCGGCAGACCATGCTTCGTTATCTCCCATCTTTATTTTTTTAACGTTTTTTTTTAATGTTTATTTATTTTTGTGAGAGAGAGAGACAGAGTGCAAGCAGGGAGGGGCAGAGAGAGGGAGACACAGAATCCGAAGGAGGCTCCAGGCCCTGAGCTGTCAGCGCAGAACCTGACACGGGGCTTGAACCCACGAACCAAATCGTGAGATCATGACCTGAGCCGAAGTCAGACATTTAACCGACTGAGCCACCCATGCGCCCCAGTATCTCCCATCTTTAAAAAACAAAATTATCAACAACTCTTGCCTCTATACCCCCTCTGGCTTTGGCTCAACTCCTTGGCTCATGGGACAAAAGAACTTCTCAAAAACATTACCCATATTAGCCACTCACCGTCTGTTCCCTCTTCAACGCCATGGACTGGGCTTTCTTCCTCCACTACATGGAAACCGCTTGTCAAAGTCACTTAAACCTTCTTTCCCACATTCTATGCTCAGTTATCTGACATTTCAGAAACACTTAAAACATATGATCATGTTCTCTTTGAAACACTATTCTTTCCTAGCTCAACACCGCAAGCTCCCCTCTTACCTCATTTAACATCCCTTTGTTAGTTATTCTCACTTGCATCCCAAAGTGTTATCATGGGTCTCCCTGGTCTAGTCTGTCTCCCTTCTCAGGATCTCATCTTGTCTTAGGGCTTTAAATACCAACCATATGCTGATGACCCCCAAACTGATATGCATATCCCTGATCCCTTCCTTGGGTTCCAAATTCAAACATCCAATTGCCTTCTCATATTTTCCATTTTGCTGTCTAAAAGGTATCTAAAACTTGAAGTGCCACAAATGAATTATTGATTTCATATGTGTGTGTGTGTCCACATACGTACACACACACACACACACACACACACACACACACACATATACACCTGCACTTCTGCCTAGTCTTGCACACCTGGGTACATTGTACCAACATCCACCAATTATTGGTGCCAACACCAGGGCATCATCCTTGACTTCTCTGCCTTCTTCATCCCCCACATCCTACCCATCTGCAAGTCCTGCCTATTCTCAAGGGTTTCCTATCACACCGAGAATAAATATTCAAATTCTGACGTCATCCCCTACCACCCTCCTCATTGTCAGTTAACACTGTCCCCTGCCCCCTACAGCACGCTCTTCACCCCACCCCACCTCCACCTGCCCACTCCAAGCTCAGGGACTTTGCACTGGTGTTCCCTTTGCCTGGGATGTTCTTCTGATGGATGATGGATGATGACTGGTGGGCAACTTGCTCGAATATCACCTCCTAAGAAGATTCACTGGTTACCTTAGCTTATGTAACCCGCTCTCCCTCCCATCCTCAGTGTCTCTCTGCACTGCTATCTGGCTTTATTTTCTTCATAATTGATGACTATCTGAAATCATTTTATTCACTTGCTTATATCTTTATGGTCTTCTTTCTTCAGCTAGAAGAGGAGTTGCTTTGGGAAAAGGCCTCTGCTTGTTCACCACTGAATCCCCAGCCATTAGGGCAGCATCTGATTGCCTGGTTAATATAAACAAAGGATCGCAATGAATGACGAACTTGTAGCCACTTACTACCTGGATGACCTTCAAGCAAGTTCACCTCTGCCAGCCTCATGATTCTCATGGGAGGAAAAAAAATCTCTCACAGGGCCCTTTTGATGTTACACAGAGAAAATGATAACAGGGTAACAATGAGAATTATAATAGCTACCATTAATTGAGCTCTCTGTGCCAGGCATAGCCCTTTACAACCACATTTCGAGATGATACAGTTATCCGGATTTTATAAACAAGGAAACTAAGACCTGCAGAAGTTTACTTCTTCATCATCCCAGAGGAAATGAATGGCACAGCCAGGATTCATATCCAGGATTACTGACTCCAAAGCCATGGTCCTAATTAAAATTCTATATCTAGCACATAGTAAATGCTCAATAAAAAAAAAAAAAAAAAAAAAAAAAAAAAAAACAGTCCTTGGGGCTCCTGGGTGGCTCAGTCTGTTAAGTGTCCGACTTCGGCTCAGGTCACGATCTCGCCCATGAGTTCGAGCCCCGCGTCGGGCTCTGTGCTGACAGCTCAGAGCCTGGAGCCTGTTTCAGATTCTGTGTCTCTCTCTCTCTCTGACCTTCCCCCATTCATGCTCTGTCTCTGCCTCAAAAATAAATAAATGTTAAAAAAAATTTTGTTAAGTCCTTATTTCTAGTTATTATTGGAGGATGTTGCTAGGACACAACAGGATGTCTAAAATTCCATCATTAGAGAGCAACCAAACCTACCCTTAGAGAAGGTGACTTTTTTGATTCATTTGACCAAACATCTTTGTGTTCTCTGAAAGTACATTGAGTGTAAGACTCTATAGAGATGTATGGTGGCATCAGATTATCTGCTGCTTGTACCTTGTGTGCAAGCTCAGGTTTTATTGGGACAGAAAGAGGAGGGCATAAGGGTGCTGGGAGAGTGAGAAAGTGGTGGTCCCCACGTGCAAGAAAGACAAAGGATTAAGAGGCTGGCCTGAGGTCAAAGATACCCTTTACCCAGGGCATCTGGGTGGCTTAGTCGGTTAAGTCTGACTTCAGCTCGGGTAATCATCTCGTGGTTTGTGGGTTCAAGCCCTACCTCAGGCTCTATGCTGACAGCTCAGAATCTGGAGCCTGCTTCAGATTCTTTGTTTTCCTCTCTCTCTCTCTGCCTGTCCCCCACTCATTCTCTCTCTCTCTCTCTCTCTCTCTCTCAAAAATAAGTAAATAGATAAACATTAAAAAAAAAAAAGATACCTTCTACCCACAAGACTGCCTTGCCCAGGGCCAGTCCCAGCACTGCAGCGTCGGCCTTCTGTCCTGCTTTCAGCTGTTCAGAGCTTCTGATTCCTCTCACGGGAATTCAGAGTCACCAACCAATTAGAGTTTGGGGGTCCCTGTCCCCACAAACTTCAGTGAGTGTGCTGGAGTTTCAGTCTCTCAGTGTCTTTCTTGTGTCTCCTTGTTATCTGCTCCTAGTAGGTGGTTTTCCCCACTCCATTCAATCAGGGCAGGAATGAATCTCCTCTTCTCCTTTCAGCATAAGCCAACAGGCATTTGAGAACCTACTTCAGGGCATTACCAAGAGCATGAGCTAAATATCTTCTCAATTCAGAAAACCTCCTCTTTAAAAATTAGATACAATGAAAAACTAAATAGTCTTCTCAAATCAATTTTTATAAAATGTTCTAAAAAGCCTGGAAATAAAAAGTGAGACCTCTGATATCATGGCAGTCCCCAAAAATACCGATGAGGAAAACAAATTAAGAA
The DNA here is from genome assembly GCF_023721935.1 of Panthera uncia. NCBI lineage: Eukaryota > Metazoa > Chordata > Mammalia > Carnivora > Felidae > Panthera > Panthera uncia. The sequence goes on along the minus strand of NC_064809.1, from coordinate 92,123,067 downwards.
TGTGAAGTCACAGCTTTCAAAAACAAAGGAAGTAAACTGAAGAACTGAGATTTACTGTATTTCATTTTCTTATTCCTTTTTACTCAGAGAGTTGTAAGAATTAAATGAGTTAATGAACGTAAAGGCAACAGCATAGGGGTGGGCATATGGTAAATGCTTAATACATGTTGTTAGTAATCAGGGTCAAACTAAAGGTGAAATTGATAAAGTTTCCAAGTTAACCAACTTAAAATAGTTACCCATCTCTTTTTAAAGATAAAATCATGACTTTCTTTTAAAAAACAATTTTTTTTAATGTTTATTTACTTTTGAGAGAGAGACAAACAGCGCGAGCGGGGAGGGGCAGACAGAAGGAGACACAGAATCTGAAGCAGACTCCAAGCTCCAAACCGTCAGCACAGAGCCTGATGCAGGGCTCGAACTCAAGAGGCGTAAGATCATGAGCTGAGCCGAAGTCAGACGCTCAACCGACTGAGCCACCCAGGTGCCCCAAAACCATGACTTTCATACAAATATAGGATGGATGCCTATCAAAGATTTTATTCAACTACCTAATTAATGAAGCAGGCAGGAAGATGTCACAACTGGCTCAAGGAGAATTCAAACGGCATTTCTAGATCTATATCTACCCCATTTGTATCTATCTAGCTACACCATGCAATGAATTTACAAATAAAAGCAAAACTGTCTTTTACTAGAACTGTTGATCCCACTAAAAGTAAATTCATTTGCATATCTATAGACAAAAGTCATTTGCATTGATATCAGTTATCTACAATGTATAGAGTTTTAATATACCTCTAAGACAATAAAAGGTGTAAATCCCACAGAATCGGATAGCCCAGAAGGATGTGATCTTTTCTACGGAAGATGTCCATAATCTTTTTCATCTGTGTCAATGTCTTTTGTAATTTTTCTTTAGACGTGGATCTTAAACAGAAGAGTTTTGCTGAATTAAAACTCATTCTCCTCTATTTAAGATAATCGGATTATAACATAATACATTTCAATTATGAAGCACTTAGATAATAAAGTATAAAGAAGAAAATGAAAATCGACATATTTTTACCACTAAGAGATAACAACTATTAATACTTGAAGTGTATTCATCCAGTTGTTTCTATGTATATGTGTGAGCATGTATGTATATATATTAAATATTTTCAGATCACTGTTAATAATAAATTTTGTTCTGGGAAGCTACATATATAAAAATATTCAATTGTATATACCAATTTACAAACCACTTTTCCCCTTTATATAATAAACATTTTTCCTCATCATCATTTTCAATAGCTATAAAATATTCCATTATATGGAAAAACCATAATTCATTTAATTAATCCACCACCATCAGAAATTTAGATTGTAACCAAGTTTTAGTTATTAAAAAGAAAATAATATGCTTCTCTTCTGACACCCTTTCTCTTGTAGTGGTACCAGCTTTGTTGAAAAAGCCAAACATTTCACATGGTATCAGTCTCCAGAGGATGTTGGGATCCCTAGCACACCTGATCTGCCTCTGCTTTAGTTAATGGGCCTACCTGTGGCATCAGGGGCAGACAGGGAATTAGAATTAGAATTAGAATTCCAGCTACCCGAAACCACCCTTTGTTCTTATCATTTTCCTGAGACACATCGTAAAGATTTAGACATATTTGAAATTTAAAATAAAAACTAAGATCATCCTGAGCTTTGATCCTCAAGGCCATTTATTGTCAATCCAGATACTTCTGTCAATCCAGATACTTTTTCATACAAATGCGTTCATAAGGAAAAATGCAGCTAGGACTGAGTTTCTTAGAACAAAGAGTCTGAGGAAACAGAAAAATAGCTTTCAGCTGGGTAACAAATTGCCAAAACTTTTCTTGATTTTTCAGACCTTGTTTTTTTTTTTAAAATTTTGTTTAACGTTTATTTAGTTTTGGAGAAAGAGAGCGTGAGGGGGAGAGGGACAGAAAGAGAGGGAGACATAGAATCGGAAGCAGGCTCCAGGCTCTGAGCTGTCACCCAGAGCCCGACATGGGGCTCGAACTCACAAACCGTGATCGTGACTTGAGCTGAAGTCAGACGCTCAACCGACTGAGCCACCGGGGCGCCCCTGGATTTTTTTTTTTTTTATACAAGATCTCATTTAATTAGAACCGACACATCAACACATCAACAGGAGAACAATGAGTGACAACTGGTCCTCCTCACTAGAATATCACTGCTGTCCTCAGTCTAAGGAATACTTGAGAAAGGAAATCATTAAAATCTAAGGGAAAGACTTCAAAGCCTTATAAGCTACCACTTAAGGGAGGTGGTGTTGGACCAGGCACACAGCAGGTACTCAGTATTTGCTGAATAGTGGAGGTATAAACATTTGACAACGAGCTGTGTGGTTTTCAGGGGGAAGAGAATCATTTAAGCTGATGTCTCCATTTTTTATTTCTAAAAATGAAGAGAAATGACCCCTCCCTCATGAAAAAAAAAAAAAGGTTTCAAATGGAAGACCAGGGTTTGGTTTAAGCTAAGAAAAATACTATTAAAATAATAATCAGATATTGTAGCAAGTGACAGAGAAGACTGGTGGAAACTATATCCCTGGAGACTTCTGAAAATAAGACAAAGATAGTATAGGAATCCTCTAAGTACAGCAGAATTTCCAAAGAACAGAAGGTAGACCACATTCGCTTTTCAGTTCTTCTCCAGTTACAGAAGGAAACTAAGACTCTATGCTTCTATAAAATGAATGGGTGGTTTCTCTAAAATAAAGCATATGGGGCGCCTGGGTGGCTCAGTCAGTTGAGCGTCTGACTTCGGCTCAGGTCATGATCTCACAGTCTGTGAGTTCGAGCCCTGCATCAGGCTCTGTGCTGATGGCTCAGAGCCTGGAGCCTGCTTCCGATTCTGTGTCTCCCTCTCTCTCTGCCCCTTCCCTGCTCATGCTCTGTCTCTCTCTGTCTCAAAAATAAAAACATTAAGAAAAAAAAATTTTTTTAATAAAGCATATGTATGAAACTGTAGCCTGGGGCTTGTTACCCCCTGCCAGGATGAAAGTTACACAGAATATAAAATCAGGCAATAACAATCGATCAATGCAACGTTAGCGTGCCTACTGTGTACAGAGCCTGACCCAGGTAGACACACCGATTTGGCTACTGTCAGAGACAGAAAATTCAATGGGATAGATCACGACTGAGATAATGTGATAATTCTCTTGGTCTTAGCTTTCTTCTTGTCACTTCTGGCAAAATCCAAGCCACAGAAACTACCATATTGTATGTGATTCTTTCTGATGGTGACCTAGAATCTCACTAGTTCTTTAGTACGACCACTCCGTTATTTCGTACTGTTTGGTGTTGGGTCAATTCCATTCAACCTTTTTGCATCTAGAATTTGTCAGGTACTTTACTGATCACCAGAAATGCCAAAAGGACTCCTCTATATGCTGGTAACTGCCCTCTGGATTCTGTGAATAAACAGGTCTACCCTCAATTCTTCTCATACTTCCTCCTGAGAAATACCTTTGAAATGTGTAAAAGCTATGGTCACATTTCCCTTCACATGGAAGTCTGAGCATTGCTGATAAAGAAGATAAAGAACCAAAGACTGAAGTCTCTGATGGCGAGTCTTTGCTGACATTTTCAACAGACCCCCATTAGAATATCAACCCAATTAAATAATAGAAGCCGTACTGCCAGTTTAGATTTGTAAAAAAAGAAAATCTCTGTAACCACGTCCTATAATATGCCCCTCCCTTAAGAAAGAAGTACTCATTTCTGTAGTATGGCTCTCCTTTCAAAAACCAATCATTATTCGGTTGCACATTTTTAAAGTGTTGTGAAAAACAAAGATGAGAAGGGGAAGGAGGTGTTCTTTTACTGTTTTATATTTAATTTTACTAAGAGAAAAACTATTTTAAATGAAATCTTACACCTTTCTGGTGCTATACTCAAAAACTTTAGAGACAAGACAAATCTGTAATTTTTGAAATGTAGGGGATTAGAAGAAATATAATCTAGCACAGGACAGAGACAAACCCTAGCCACATAGATACGCTGACCCTGTGACTCTTTTAACAACCAAGCTAGAAGATGGAAATCCTGTATTCTTTTAAATCACTACCTATACCATTGATTTTTCCTATGAACAGAGCAAATAAACCTCCACTTCAGATTTCAGGACAGTTAGTACGATAGCATTTCTTCCAAGTCCAAGTTTAAGTGAATTCCAAAAAGGCAAAACAGCGACTGCGAGCAGAGCCAGTTCTCAGAAGCAGGGACTGCGTGTTGGAAAGTGGGCACTTACCTTCAAAGAACTGCTGCAGGGCCTCGTTTTCCCCCACCACATCCATGGTGCCGCGGTCCCAGTAATGCTTCCTCACAGAACAAGGGTTCTCAGACCTCAGGAACTAAGTGCTCGTCCTCTGGACTTGACGCCTATGAATGCTCTTGAAAACTCTTCATTTTCTTTTTATTGGAGTGAAGCATATCTTCTGCCAACAAATTGTGTCCAGAAAGATGGTTAAATTCTCCAAATGATTGTAAGACCAGGCTATGGGACCATGCAGGAAAAAAAAAAAAAAAAAAAACCTTATGAATAGGGAAGTGGTAACAAATCTATCTTACTGTAGGGAACTGTTTCTACTCTGCCTTTTGTCTTTAAGGACCTTTGTCCTTAGTGACACATGTAATTACATAAATGGGCAATAAATACATAGTCTTATCTCTTATTTGTCCTTTTACACCAATATATTTATATCTCCCCCTCTGTCAACCAGGTCAATTTAGCCATAACCAGGCAAATATACAGTGTGTGTGTGTGTGTGTTTACCTAGAGAAAGGGGGCAAATCAATAATCACTTTTATAGATACCTAGAGGAGCAGATAATTTAGACAGACTTGTGATAATGAAGAGTTGGGATTTGTTAAGTATTTCTAAATTTAATCACAATGAAAACTTACATTCCCTGATACACACCTAGTCTGTCTCCTCCAGATTTTATTTTCTTTGAAAGTATAAACTAGAAAGCATGAGAAGTGCCTCTGATGAGCAAATTTGATTCGGTAATTCTTACAGTTGAGCATACACTTCACTTTTAGCTGATTTCGCTCCTAAATATAAAACTACATGCAAATAAATGTTTTGCTTTCACTGCTTAACTACTAATTTACTTCATAGCCTAAGAATATAATTAGGATATTCAATCGGCTCTTTAACCCTTCGTTTTCTTTTTCCCCAACTTTTCATTTTGAAAAAGTCTTTAACCTATCGAAAAGCTGAAAGGATAATACCATGCAATACCCACCTACTCTTCACCCAGATTTATAGTTAATATTTTCCCACTTTTGCTTTTTCTCACTTGCTATATACACTTTTGGCTGAGTCATTTGAAAATATTCCTGACATCTTGACATTTCACCCAGAAATAATTCTGTATATGTCTCCTAACAAATAAGGATATTCTCCCACATGACCGCAGTACTGTTATACCCAAGAAATATAATAGAAATTTAATACTAATATCTCATTAGTATTAATACCTTTGTCCCCCAAAATATCTTTCATGACTTTTTGTTTCCTGGTCAAGGATCTAATGAATGTTAATGCATTGCATTTGGTCATGTTTGTTTGTTTATTTATTTACTTTTAAAGTTTATTTATTTATTTTGAAAGAGAGAGAGAGCATGAGCAGGCGAGAGGTAGAGATAGATGGAGAGAGAGAATCCCAAGCAGGGTCCACACTGTCAGTGCACAGCTCGATGTAGGGCTCAATCCTACATTGAGGAACTGTGAGATCATGACCTGAACTGAGATCAAGAGTGGGATGCTTAATTGACTGAGCCACCCAGGTGCCCCTGGTTATGTATGTCTTTTTAAAAGATATAGAACATTCTCCTTTTGTCATGTTGGTTAGTTGTTTGGCTTTTTATGACATTGACACTTTTTTAATAATCTAGACCCACTGTCTTATAGAATGTCTCAATTCTGAATTTGTTTCATTATTGTTAGATTCAGTACAGGTGATGTGGTATGTTCCCTAGTAAGTATTTTAAAACTTCATACATATAAATGGTTCCCTGAAAACAGGCAAGCTAATTCTATACTGGGGGGGGGGGGGGGGGGGAAGAGGCTTAGAATCCTATTTCAAAGCTCACATCGGGTTCCAGACCTTTAAGGACAAGTCAACAAGTTGCTTAAAGAAATTCATCTTCTAGTTTTTGCAACTAATTTGTTTAAAATAAAACAAACATGAAAGTAAACCAAAACACTGTCAAGGGCAAATAGCATATATGTGAAAACATGATTCAGCCTGCAGGACTTCAGTTTGCAATCTCCGGGTTAGAGCCTAACCTATAACAACCAACATGGTTTGAGGCAAGTAAAGAGAATGTGGAAGAAATTTGTTGGAATGGCTGGACAATATATCTGTATTAATGAATGAGTCCAGAGCACATAGCGAAAGGCGCAATCCAGCTGGTGGCCATGGGGATTTAAGGTTTTTCGCTCTCAGAGAATAACAAATACCATCCATATTTCCTTGATTCTGGTCTTTAGTCTCCACATCTCTAGTATCTTCTAATTCTATTGGGCATCCTATGTTGCACAAATTTGGGGGAGATTAGTTTCTTGAGAAGTAATCTAATGTAGCTGTGGTTTAGATTTGTTTTGGTATTGACGTTTCCTAGAGAACTCCAATAAATAAGTAGGTAGGAGCTGAGCTGCTGTGGTTAAATCTGGTGACGTGGCTCAAGTTGGGAATGTAATGATGGGAACCTTTTCTCTCTCAAGTCTGTCCCTGAGGTCTACAGCTCCAGTATTCACAACACAGTGCTTCATCTTGATGTTAGACCATGTGTGGATCTGTACTTCCTTGAGAGCTATTAGGGTTTCTATTCTTCTCTTTACTTCAGCAGCTTTGCTCATTTGTGGTATTGTAATTTTTCTTTTAGTTTTAAAAAGATGCTGGCTTGAACTCAGTGGTGGTAGTGGACATGGAGAGAAGTAGACATACCTAGTCAAGGTATGTTTTGCAGTGCTGATGTGGTTTGCTGATGGACTGGATTGGAGGTGGTGGCAACAGAAACCAAGAATAAGCCCTAGGCTATAGCTTAAGCAACTGGGCCAAGAGTCAATGTTAGGTTTGAGATGCACCCATTAAAATTTCAAGTGGAGTGGCCGATAGGCAAATGAATACAATAGCCTAAAGCTAGGGAAGGGATGTCAGGGTTGGAAATGTAGTTTTATATGGAACTGATATTTGGTTTTCAAGGTCAGGGACCCAGATGAGATGATCTAAAGAATATTTAGATAATGAGGGACGCCTGGGTGGCTCAGTTGGTTGAGCGACTCAGCTCAGGTCATGATCTCACAGTTTGTGAGTTCGAGCCCCGCGTCAGGCTCTGTGCTGACAGCTCAGAGACTGGAGCCTGTTTCAGATTCTCTGTCTCCCCCTCTCTGCCCCTCCCCTGCTCATGCTCTGTCTCTCTCTCTCTCAATAATAAATAAACGTTAAAAAAATTTTAAAAAAGAGAATATTTAGATAATGATAAGGGGGCTCAGGCAAAACTCTATAGTGATTCCAGTATTGAAAGGCTGAGCTGGGGCACCTGGGTGCCTCAGTCAGTTAAGCATCGGACTAATGATTTTGACTCAGGTCATGATCTCCCAGTCATGGGATCCAGCCTCGTGTCAGGCTCTGTACCGGCAGCACAGAGTTTGCTTGGGTTCCCTCTCTCCCTACCTCTCTGCCTCTCCCTCACTGGCATGTGCATTCTCTCTCTCTCTCTCTCCCTCTCTCTCTCAAAATAAATAAATAAACTTAAAAAATAAAATAAAATAAAAGCGGAGCTAAGAAAGAGCCAGGTAGAGTTGTGGCCACGGCTGTCACAGAAAACTTCCAAATTCACCACCGTAGCTTACTGGACCTATAGGTCTGACCCCTGCTTACCTCTCCAGTTTTCTCTTACCAATCTCCCCGCCACCAACTGTACACTAGGTCTTTTTGCCATTTTTCAAGTATGTCAAGTGCAGGTCTTCCTCAGGGGCCTCCCACCAGCTTTGAGTGCTCTCCCTTGCCTGCCTCTCTTCATAGGCCTGGATCTGGTCAGAGCCCAGCTGAAAAATGTCACCTCCTGATTTGGCCTTTCCCGACCACCCAATCTGAAGTAGTCATCCATTCTCCTTCTAGCCCATTACCCCCTTTTAAGTACCTACAGAGCACCTGTTTCATCTTCTAACATTAGTCTCTTTGTCCACTCCTCACGGAACTGAGAGCTAGCCCCATGAGCACGGAGCTCCCCAGTCTTGCTCATTGCTGTATCTCCAACACCTGCAGTCGCAGCTGGCACACACGAGACTCAAGTGTGTGGATGATGAGGTGGAATTCTCTCTAGAAGTTCTGCACAAAATTTATAGAAACTACTGTGTCCTGATTTGCCTATATATCAGAGACAAGAAACTTGTCTGCTGAGATGGTAATTGTACTGCACTCTGTGAAAAAAACGAAGAACTATTTTTCTTTCTTTTTTAATTTTTAAAAATGTTTATTTTTGAGCGAAAGACAGAGTGCGAGCAGCAGAGGAACAGAGAAAGAGGGAGACACAGAATCCGAAGCAGGCTCCAGGCTCCGAGCGTCAGCGCAGAGCCCTGACGAGGGGCTCGAACTCACGAACCGCAAGATCATGACCTGAGTCAAAGTCAGATGCTTAACCGACTGAGACACCCAGGCATCCCTTTCTTACTTGTTTAAAGTTTATTTATTTATTTTGAGAGAGAGAGCACAAGCAGGTGAGGGGCAGAGAGAGATGGAGAGACAGAATCCCAAGCAGGCTCCACACCATCAGTGCAAAACCCAATATGGGGCTTGAACTCACGAACCTTGAGATCCTGACCCAAACTGAGATCATCAAACACCCAATTGAGCCACCCAGGCACCCCAAAGAACTATTTTCTAGCACAAAAGTTAGACACAAATATAAATTCACACTGCTTTGACCTCTCTTCGTTTTAAACATTGTGTCAAAACTACTGAGGGAAAAACATAACAAAGAAAACCTTCCAAAACAAAAGCTTTGAATAAAAGCACATCTACTGTAGACTCTGGCTGCACAAAACAAAAACACACAGAATTCATGTGGTGGTGCTAAGTAGGTAGGTGGGTGGTGGCAAGTTAAGTGCTGAGATCCAATGCTCGGAAACCAAACCTCTGTTCTGTTCTTCCAGTGTAAACGATGAGTCAAAGGTTGTGGATTGTCCTAGAGCTGGAAACACGACAGAGGACACCTGGTTTAGCCTTTACTGAGGAGACCAGATGGAATGGTGACCTGCCTAACTGATCAGCTTTGGGAGCCAAGCCTGAAGAACGCAGGTCTCCTGAGTGACTCCTAATCCAACTTCTCTCCATGAGGTCAGGCTCTCTCCTCAGCTCTGAACCTATTTATAGAAACTTATCAAAAAGTCTTTTCTTCTTTTTTAGAGTTGGCAATCTAGGCAATTGAATTCTGTCCAGATATACTCTCCAGAGCCGAAGTTAATCAACACACAAATTATTCCATCCCCTTTGCCTTGCCATTTCTGCTAGCTCCTGTCTTCTCAGGATTTTTCTCTCCCTGTCACGGTAACACAGGGCCCAGTGGCATACTTCTCCATATCCCTTAAGTGCCTATCTAATCCTATGGCCAACTACTCCCAAATGTATGGCCTACCTTGACCTTATCATTGAATTTAGACTTGTGTATTGATACCAACTTAATTCTCCACTTTGATGCTTCACGGGCATCTCGATGAGTCACAAAAGGTGTTCTCGTCTCCATTCCATGCACACATAATTTGAACCTACCCCAGATATCTCTATATCAATAAATTGCAGTAACAGCTCAAGCCAAAAGCCTAGGATTCAGACCTGATTTCTCTTCTTCCCTCTGTCCCAAATCCAACTCGTCAACAGGTCCTGTTTTCTGTTTCTGAATGCAGGAGCATATAATTGGATTCATCGTTAACTCTTGGTTCGTAACACACTATCAGCGGTCTGTGCATGATTCTCTCCATCCACATATTTACTCTTAATAACAAATGAACCCATCATCCAACCCAGGGACGAGAACGTTCACAATGACTTACTCTTATATTTAGTTCCCCGGTTCTCTCCCTTTTCCTCCTCCATACCAGAGGTAACGCTATCCTGAACTCTGGGTTTATCACTATTTGGACTTTTTTTAGTTTCGTTCAGTTTTAGTTTTTGAACTTTAGGAGAAAAGCATTAGGTCATGTTGTCTTCTGAGCATTTTGCTTTTTCACTCAATCCATTACATTAAGTTGCTGTGCTGCCTGCAGCTGATGTTCATTCATCTTGCCTGCCATGTGACTGTCCACTATGTGAGCACACTTTACTCTCCTATTAGATGGACATCGGGTTTCTTCTAAAACATTCTTATATTTGTATTCTGGGGCACTTTGTGCAAGTATTTCTCTTGTGTATATGCCTACAAATTGAGTGGTGGGCCATGGGGAAGGTTCAAGTTCTCAAATGAATGGTTTTTCACAATAGTTATACCAATTGACACTTTCACCAGCAATATAGGAGTAATCCTATTGAAATTCTCTGCAACATTTGACTTTGCTGGACTTTTTGCCAGTTGAATGAATGTAAACCTGTTACTGCACTCTTGATTTGCTTTCCCGGAGTATTAATAAATGAAAACCATTTAATAGGTTTACTGGCCCATAATAGGTTTACTGCACTGCCAACTCGTGGAGTACCTGTTTCAGTCATTTGCCCATTTTTCTGCTAGTGTTTTTTTCGTTGTTGGTTTGTATAATTTCTGTATATATTCTTGATGCTAACCTATTATTGGTTATGAGTTTTGTGAATATCTTCTCATAGCTTGTAGCTTGTCTTTAAAATGCCTTTTGAGGGACAGAAGTTTTAAATTAACAATTTATAATATAGCACACTTTTTTATGGTTCTCTCTTATGGTTTCTTTTGCCTGCAGTTTAAGAAGTTCTTAGAAGCAGGATCAGGAAGGTATCCCTCTGTATTTTCAAAATATATTTCACCTACAATTTTAACTAGATTTTCTACGTCAGAAGTTCTAAAGTTTTGGGACATTTAAACAGTTGTTTTGTGTGCGTGTGTGGTATGAGGAAAAGATCCAATCTTGTATGTTTGTTTTTGTCAGCTCCATTTAATTATTAGTCCTGTCACTGACCTACCATACCATCTCTGTCAATATGAAATTTACAAATACGTGTGGGCCTGTTTTGGGGCTCTCTATTCTATCCATTGGTCATTTTCTCTATTTTTGCACAGTAAGACTTTCTTAAACACCTCAACCTCATAAAAAGTCCTTCTGGTAGGATGAACTCTCCTTCCTTTCTTGTTCTTCAGAAGTGTCTTGGTCATTATTCATCCTTAAATCTGCCATGTAAATTTTGAACAGTTTGTCAATTCCAGCAGAAATGTTGGGATTTAGTTTGGAGATGCACTAATAAATCTATACATCCATTTGGAAAGACTTTTTAATTGTCTTTCTAATGAACACAGGACACTCTAGTCTTCTTTAACGTCTTTTAGAACTCTCTGTACACAGATCTGGCACATTTTTGGTTAGCTTTATTACTAGATACATCAGAATTGTTTTTGCAATTATTTGTTTTTTAAAGTTTATTTATTTTGAGTGAGCACACGTGAGTGGGAGAGAGGCAGAGAGAGAGAGAAGCTCAAGCAAGCTCTGCAATGCTCAGTGTGGAGCCTGACACAGGGCTCGAACTCACAAACCGTGAGATCATGACCTGAGCTGAAACCAAGAATCAGATGCTTAACCAACTGAGCCACCCAGGTGCCCCTTATTTGCTATCTTTTTAAAACTCTTATTTTCTAACTGTGGCTGTATATAAGTAAAATTCACAATTAGACATTGGTCCTATATTTAGGCATTTGCTAAACTCTCCAATTATGTCGAATTGGTGGAAGACTTTTGATTTTCTATGTAGACAATCACATCCCAATGACAGTCTCTTCCCAATCACTGTAACTTTATTTTTCTCATCTTGTTGCACTAACACAGTTACAGTACAATTTTGGATAAAAGTGAAGAGAGCAATAATTTTGGTCCCAGTGTTGATTTTAAAGAAAATGCTTCTACTGTTTCCTACCTTAGGATGGTGTTTACTGTAAGATTTTTAAAGATATCCTTCATCAAGCTGAAAACATTAAATGTTTTTTTGCATCTATTGATCAGGCAGGCGGTTTTTCACTTTTGTTCTATAAATGTGAATTCCATTTATAAATTTTCTAATACACCATTTTTGCATTCCTGGCGTAAATGCCACTCAGTGTGTTACAGTGTTTGCTTTTGCAGATATCTTCATGACAAAATGAATCTATAATTTTCCTTTCTTGTATCAACTGTCCCAATCTGGTTTTACTATCAAGATTATATTGGTTTTTGATGTGCAAGACATACTAATCCTATTCCTGGAAGAATGTATCTGATTAGAATAACTCTTCACTCTTTAAAGTTTGTTAAAATCATCTATGCCTAGAGTTTTATTTGTGAGATTTTAAACTACTTCCTTTCCTTGAATAGTAATGGCACTGTTCAGGTTTTTGATTTTTTTCTAGATAACATTTTCTAGAATTTTGCCCTTTTGCCTAAATTTTCAAACATATCGGCATGTTGTTCACAATATTCAGCTGTTTAAAATCTGCAGTATTGATAGTGACATAACCTTTTTTATTCCTGATATGGGTTATTTGTGCATTTTCTTTTTCTCCATAATAAACTTACTGGAAATTTTTGTCCATTTTGTTCATTTTTTCAGTCAACATAGGACTTTGTTGATCCTATTTCTATTCTATTTTTTATTTCTGTTCTTATCTCTTGCTTTAGCTTTATCTTGTCCTTCTGAAACTTCAATTGAACACTAGCTCATTTAAAAAATATATATATACATATATATACATATATATATGTATATATAAAGATTTAAAACTACAAAATTTTCCTTGAAGCACTACTTTCTCTACACTTTTCAATTGAAGTATATATGACATATATGTGACATATATATATATATATATATATATATGACATACATTTTAGGTGTACAACATAGCAATTTGACAATTTCATAGTATTATGCAATACTCCCCACGTGAAGTATGGCTACTATCAGTCACCAAAGTTACTACAATATTATTGTATAATTATTATAATAATATAACTAGAATATTATTGTATATTACTATATTCTCTATGATACACTTTTCATCCCCATGATTTATCTTAATCCCCTTCACATTTTGCTGGAAGCCCACTCCCCTCCTCTCTAGCAACCACCAGTTTATTCTCCGTGTTTGAGTCTGTTTCTGTTTATTCATTTGTTTTTGTCAATTCCACGTTTAAGTGAAATCATACGATATTTGTCTTTCTCGGACTTATTTCATTTAGCATTATACTCTCTAGCTCCATCCAAGTTGTTGCAAATAGCAAGATTTCATTCTTTTTATGGCTGAGTAATGTATCATTATACCGTATCCTCTTTATCCATTTGTCTACTGATGAACACTTAGGATGTATCTTGGCTACTGTAAATAATGCTGCAATAAACATAGGGGTGCATGTATCTTTTTGAGTTGGTGTTTTCATTCATGTTGGGTAAACACCCAGCAGTGGTGGCATTACTGAACTGAATGATATTCTATTTTTCATTTTTTGAGGTACCTCTCTATATTGTTTTTCATAGTGGCTCCAATTCACATTCCCACCAAGAGTACATGAGGTTTTCCTTTCTCCACATCCACGTCAACACTCATGATTTCTTGTCTTTTTGATACTAGCCATTCTGCCCGCTGTAAAGTGCTGTCTTACTGTGGTTTTGATTTGCATTTCCCCGACGATTAGTGACATTGAACACCTTTTCATGCGTCTATGCTTATGGCTTCTTTTGGAAAAATGTCTATTTTGGATGTGTGCCCATTTTTAATCAGATTATTAGCTTTTTAGTGCTGAGTTGTAGGAGTTCTTTATATATTTCAAGTTTGGTATTAGTCACCCTAGTATTTTTAAGTTTCTTCAATTATTTCTATTACTATTGGTTTTCTTACTAAGTTTTGAACTCAAATTTTAGCACTATATATCACCTATCTCTATCCTTAATAATGCTTTTATTTTAATGTGTGTTTTGTTGGATAATAGCATAACCACACTAGCTTTCTTTTAGTATTTTCCTATCTTTTTTCCATGCTTTTATTTCAACCTTTCCATGTCCTTATGCTTTGTGTATAAATATATTATTTCCCTACCACTCTATTCATTTCTTTAGTTGGTCTTTTTTTCTTTTTTCTTTCCTATTTAATTAGTATGTTTCTCTTCCTTCTAACAAGATAGGAACTTTACCCTCAAGATCTCTGGTTTCCTCTCACTCCCACTATATTGATGCTGTAAAGAATTTTAATTCTACATTGTTATGCATATACTTTATTTTCTTTACCTTACTTTTTATTCTTTTAAAGTCATCAACAAACCTCATAAGTATCTCTTTTTATCACCCAAATCTCTTGTAGCATCCCTTGGATTTGTTTATCTTCATCCTTAGGTACTTTTTCCAAAAGTTTTTTTTTTTTTTTCTTTTTTTAAGTGCTTTTAACTTGCATCTTTGTGTGAAAAATTTTCTGAAGTTTTGAAAGTCTGAGAACATGTTTATTATGCCTTCACATTTGAGTAACTATTTATCAGGACAGAAAATTCTAGTTTCAAAGATCTTTTCATGCTCAATTTCAGATTCTTGAACTGGGCAGGGTAGTAGTGATGGTTTCTACCAGTCCATACCATTCCATACTCAAATATCCTTTTGTCTGTAGAGTCCCATCCATTTTGGTGACTGAATCTTCCATAGGTAAGGTTGACCAAGTCTTTGAAGACAGGATTGAAAACAAGGTCATCTTCAGATCGTATTTGTAAAAATACAATCAACTGCTGTAGAGGGCAATGTGGCAAAGCAGATCAAATATTTTAAAATATACATACACCTTGGCCCAACAATTTTACATCTAAGCATCTACATGAAGGAAACAACCCAACAATGTGCAAAGAAGTATGCATAAAGATACTGATCACAGCATTATGATGCAAAAAATAATTTAAAACCTAATTTGCAAACAAGTTATATGAACATCCTATAGTCAAACCATGTAGTAATTAAGAGGTGCAGAAAAAATATTTAAGTTAAAAAAGTAAGTCTAGGGGGTGCCTGGGTCGCTCAGTCAGTTGAGCATCCGACTTCAGCTCAGGTCACGATCTCACAGTTCGTGAGTTCAAGCCCTGCATCGGGCTCTGTGCTGACAGCTCAGAGCCTGGAGCCTGCTTCGGATTCTGTGTCTCCCTCTCTATCTGCCCCTTCCCAGCTCATGCTCTGTCTCTCTCTGTCTCTCAAAGGTGAATAAACATTAAAAAAAAAAAAAAAAAAAGTAAGTCTAGAGGGGGCACCTGGGTGCCTCAGTTAAGTGTCTGACTTCAACTCAGGTCATGATCTCATGGTCCATGAGTTCAAGCTCCGCGTCCGGCTCTGTGCTGTCAGTTCAAAGCCTGGAGCTTGCTTCAGATTCTCTGTCTCCCTCACTCTCTGCCCCTCCCCCAATCACGCTCTGTCTCTATCAAAAAATAAATAAATGTTAAAAAAAAATTTTTTTTAAAAGGTAAGTCTAGGGGCACCTGGGTGGCTCATTCAGTTAAGCATGTGACTCCTGATTTCCGCTCAGGTCAGGAATTCACAGTTTGTGAGTTAAAGCCCTACATCGGGCTCTGTGCTGACAGCACGGAGTCTGCTTGGGATTCTCTCCCTCTCTCCCAAAATAAATAAATACACATTTAAAAAAAACATTAAAAAAAAGGAAGTCTTTTTGTTTCAGAAATATGCATATGCAGGGAGAAAACATCTGAAAGCCAAAAAGCTATTCTTCAGAAATACTAACAGTAGCTTTCTCTAGATGGATATAGTGAAGTGGTTTTTTTTTCTTTCTTTCTTTAAATAAAATCCTTCTTTGAGGCTCAATATACAAAACAGACAAAAATAGAGTCATTCTTGTGGGGGTATAGAGATGATCCTGTCCACTCAGCCTTCTTCTTGTCACAGGCTGCTGTGCAGTTTGAAAGCTACAATTCAATACATTCAGCTTACCCTACATACCATGTCAGAGCTAGAAGAGAAAGCAAAAACATATTCAATCTAACATTTATGTACTTATTTATTTAGCTTTTATTTTTGTTTTTTGGGCAACTATAAATTACAATCACTAGTACACCTGTAATTCTCTATAGTGTGTTCAACTAAAGAGTAAGCAAACACAGCATAGGTCAATTTAAAAGAAATCACAGTACTTCTTAGTGTAATCTGCAAAAGAGGGAAAAAGTCTTGGGCCCACTCCTTGGTAATAAATATCAAGTAACCATAAAAATATTCAGCCATTTTCCAGGTATTCAGGGAGGTTCATGCATGGTCCCAGGCAGAGAGCATCAGAGTTCCTCTTTGAAATATCCCAGCTTTGCCAATGACATCTCTTTTCTCAACTGCATAACTTCCCAAAACATCTGATCAACTATACAAATAGAAAAGGAGACACATAAATCATAAATTACCATCCTCATTATTTTTTAACTGTTTCACTGAGAATTTAACATTAGCTGCAATGCCAATTGGGCATTTCTGAATGACGTACCAAATGCCTCAACATTTTATTGCTATTTCAACAGAAACTTTTTCGTGTTATTTGTGAGCATCCCACTTTTATCACAACTGTTTGTTAGATACATCGATGACCACGTTAGCCCAACAGAAGGCAGACACTTTCAGGGTCCTGAATAAATGGCAATCCTAGCACCTTCATAAGTAATTACACTCAGTCCTCAATTATTCTAACTCATGGATCTTCTTGCTCTAGTTTGCTACATCTTGGCCATTCCACTGTTTATTAACACCAACAGAGAGTAAAACAGGAGAAAAAGGAAAACAAAAGACAGTCCAGAAAACTCAGTAACAGTCTTTGTGATAATAAGAAAGGTTTTGTATATGGCTCAAATTAGAAATAAAAATAAATGCAAAGGTTGATCTGTAAATTTCAATTATCTCTACTTTGGCAAGCCACTCCTGTAACTTGAAAAAAGTGGCTTTGTATTTCAGACAAAAGGTCTCCCTCTGACAGACACATCATCCGATTGGATTGATTTAGATCAGTGGTTCTCAGCTAAGGGAGATTTTGTCCTAAAGGGTACATCTGACAATGTCTGGATACATTTTTCATTACTGGCTTCTACTGAGTAAAGCTCAGCGATGGTGTTAAACATCCTACAATGCACAATATAGCCCCCACAACAAAGAACTATTCAGCTCAAAATATTCATAGTACCAAGCCTCAGAAACCCTGCTTTAGATTTAGCTGCCCTAAATCTTTTTTGGCAAAAGGCACAGACAATTAACAGATTTTAAAATTAATGATAGTTATTTGCTATAAACTCGCACAGTATATGATGTGTACCAAGTACTATGAAGTGGAAAAGTAACAGAAACCAGAGAAGAGACCACTCCTATCACCATCACCCCCACTACCACCCATGACAATTTCTTACTATTTTCATAAAGGAAATTATCTTTCATCTTCCCCAGAAAACCTTTTTTTTTTTTATTTTAACGAGAAAAAAACACGCTTGACAATTTAACTTAACATAAATCATCTGTTCTGTGGCTTAAATCCTATGATCTACCAACAGGTATTCAAAAATATTTCAATTTTATGAAAAGTCATAAAAAGTACTGTACAGTTTAAAGACTTTGCTGCTCAGGTTGAAATTAAACATTAATGAGAGGTTTCACCCTCATTCTTTTAGGCATTAAAATCTAATTATATGGGATCTTAATCAATATGTCTCTTCTCAACATACCAGAGCTTTAGAAATACTAAACTAAGTTTTTATCAGCATAACTAACTTTTCCACAGAATTAAGAGTCACTGGTTTACATGACCGAAAGATAATACGTTTCTTCCAGTTTTTAAGTATAAAAGTATTTTCAGTGCCTAAAAAAAATATGAGTAGGAAATTCCCCTAACATCAAATACAAAATGGGTATGGACTCATCCCTAGCTTAGTATTTGCTATTTGTTTTAAAATAATCACATGTACTCAAGAAACACTGCTTTAGAGCAGTTGGGCCTTACTCATTTTTATGCCTGGCACTTAAGACATTTGGCTACAGAATCATCAGTAATCATGAAAGACTGTATTAAAAGTATTAAAACACTTGCATAATGTTGGCTCTCCTGAATATATCATCTACATGTTTCTGCTGATTCAGAATACAGTAATCTTTATCCCATTCAGAACTATCTTCATGACTGCTTTATTCATACATAAAAGTAGGAAATATACAAAAAAATTATTGTTAGATCCTCATGGTTTCTACCAATTAAAATAAATCTGACCATGTCTAGAGCTTGAATAATAAAAATGAATTTATTATGGAATTGAATAATAAAAATGAATGTTTTTATTTCTTAGGAGTAAATTCAATGAGCTAATTACTAGTCCCCTCACATTTACCATCTGGTTTATCATATATCTCTTAAGAGTTATAACTGATCCTGCTTAAAACTCAAAATTGGAGTAAAATGAGGCAAATACAATGATTGAATCATTTTAAGAGACATCAGTTCCCAAATTCTCCACACATTAGAACAGTAAGAGCTTCAATATAAATGCACCAATAATAAAACTTGAGCATTACTACTACGTTCTATACTTTTTACTGAAGTCTTATGTAAACATTTTATAACCAATTAAGAACACTCACCATCCTGCTGTTTCACGAGCCCCTGCTGAATATATCGAATGTATGTAAAAAAGTTACATACAGAGGTGATCTAGGCCAAAAGGAAAAAAAAGTCATTAGTCAAATGTCATATCAAAGCGAGCTTTATTAAAATTCATGGTTAAGTTACTTACCCTGTATCTGCAAAAGGGAGAAATATAGTAATAGTTGCTTGAGTCCCCTAATTTAATTCTGTGTTTACAGGACTTACTCTGGCCAGTTAGAGCACATTTTCTGTAAAATAATGACAAATTTTAGTTTGTTGTTTTTTTAATTAAAAACATTTTGCTCCTACCTTCTGTACAAGTTTTACATTTGCTAAGACAACAAATATTTCAGACCTACTGTGTATCAGGCACTGTTCTAGATGCTGGGCTATCATGATGAAAATGACAAAGACCCTGCCCCCTTGGGGCCTACATTCTAACAAGTTCAACAACAGAACATTCACCATGGTTTTCAAACAGAAACTAAATGTTTCAAATATATGTCCTATCCTGAAGCAAATTTACAAATGAGTAACCAGCCACAGGGCAGTTCTGAGTTTCCCATCAGGACTTCAACTACTTCCTCAGTTTCAAAAAAACCTGATGATGAGTGTTCAAGTCTCAAAACATGTTACTAAAACAGCTTGCAGGATAAGTTTCTAGATGTGGTACTTTTCGGTGGGTCTGGTTGAAGTATGTGCATTTAATGTGGCTCCAGGCCTGAGAAATACAGAGGAACAGGCCACCTTACAAAAATATTGACCCTCAATAATTATACAAAGTGCACTATATTCAGACATACCATCCTTTCTGTTTGCATACCATGGACTCTTAAGATTTGGTATGAAGGCTTTCCGGTTGCAATGAGGCTGTAAGTCTCTCAAGGATGGGGACTGTATCTTATTTATCTTTAAATGCCAGGCACCAAGCATGTGCCTGGCATACAGCAGACATTCAATAATTGCTGGCTAAGTGATGAGCCCCTGGTCACTGTACAGCTCAATACAATGATGTTGGCTTGTCTGCCAGAGCAGACCTACAGCAGCCCAGCTGGTACCCTCCGAAGCAAGGACCATGGCTGAACACAACTACCACTCCCTCTCAAGGCAAAATGAATATAGTTGTAACTAAGATAAAGTGGCCAACATTTTAAATGACATTATAAATTATATAATAAAGAAAACTACGTTACACGAACATTAAATTTCAGCTATACTTGTAAGAAATATGATACAAATGCACCTCCATATTAAGAAAACAAATGGAGAATGTGTACTTAAAATAGGATAATTTTGGAGATGGCCATTCCACCCACAAAAGAATTCTCATCTTTTCAGAGAAAGTTTGCCTCATTGCTCCTTTCTTAGAAAATTCCAAGGGGTGCCTAGGAGGCTTAGTCAGTTAAACTGTCCGACTTCAGTTCAGGTCATGATCTCATGGTTTGTGGGTTCGAGCCCCACACTGGGCTCTGTGCTGACAGCTCGGAGCCTGGAGCTGCTTCAGATTGTGTCTCCCTCTCTCTCTGTCCCTCCCCTGCTCACACTCTGTCCTGCCTCTCTCAAAAATAAACATTAAAAAAAATTTTTTTACTAAAAAAAAAGAAATTTCCTTTAATGATCTCTAAAAAGAAATTAAAAATACTAATTACTAGCTTGGGAAGGATAGAAGATAAGAAATTTCAGGCACAAGTGTCAAGAGTCCTTGGAACCGCCAAAGGGGTAATTTACACAAGAAGGAAAAGTTGCATTGAACTGATAAAAGTCAATTGATACACTACTCTTCCAGAAACAGACATACACCTGTTTGTCAAGTACTTTGTTTGATTTTGAAAGTGCTTTGCTAAAGTGGTTTCAAGTATCAACTTTTGAAATAATGACAGTGTTTCTTATCTCGTTTATAAAGCCACCTGTGAACTGTCACAGCCAATACATTTTCATTTGAGGTAGGATCCAATGCCAAGTCTTCTGACCTCCAAGTGCATTTTGTCAGGCTGCTACAGAACCTTGGTAGTCTGAACAGCTCTAGTCCCCAGATTTCAAACCCACACCTGCCATTTTCACTTGGGGAGGTCAACATGTCTATATGGAAACCTGGCGCATCTCTAGCTCTTCTTTTCCCAGCCCCCACCTGAATCTCTTCCCTCCAAAATGCTCTTCAGATTTGTCACATCTTTCCCATCTACACACTCACCATTCTCTGATTTTTCCAGGCCTCCAATCACATGTACTTTTCTTTACTCAAATTCTACCCATGCTTCGAAAACCCAGATCAAATCTCCCCGCCTCCAGTAACAGCCCCTCATCACCATCACAAGACTGGTCTTGGCTTTCTCAACGTTCCTACAGCATGTGCCATTTACTTAGTGATTACCTTCACTTCACTACCTAGTCCAGGAGAGCCCTGGCTGGGGCCATACTGCACACTTCACAGAAGAGAGTATCTTCCTTAAGTTTTGTCACACGACATGCACTCCCAAACACCTGACATCTTACCCCACTGCCACAAGCACAATATCCCTAAACTATGTAAAGTGTTCCCTAAACCTGACATCTATAATTATTTTACCAAAACACTACATCAATTCGCTCTGATATGCTCATTTGTCATCATATGATATTTGCACATGTATAATATGTGTTCTATATAACGCAAGTAGAAATTTAAATTCTGTAATAAAAACTGCTATATGTTACGTTTAAAATAAGGTACACATAGACCTCCAAAGCACAAAAACTGTTATAATTGATCAAGATAAAAACACTTGGGTGTTTGTTGAAAGAGTAGAATTTAGAAATGTAAATTTAGAGATTCAGAGGCCGCTGTGCTACCAGCACATGGGAGCATAAAACAGGACACAATGCTAGGTGGATGTGTGGCTCGCAGAGCAAATACTTGACTAGGCACTCCCCACAAACAACTATCTGAATACTAACATTGTGTGATCCTGTTAAAAATGGCAATGTGCAGCGGCACCTGGGTGGCTCGGTTGGTTAAGTGTCTGACTTCGGCTCAGGTCATGATCTCACGGCTCGTGAGTTCGAGTCCTGCATCGGGCTCTGTGCCGACAGCTCAGAGCCTAGAGCCTCCTTCAGATTCTGTGTCTCCTTCTCTCTCTGCCCCTCCCTCTCTCTCTCCCGCCCTCTCCCTCTCTCTCAAAAATAAATAAACATTAAAAAAAATTTAAGAACGGCAATATGCACAACAGGAAATGAGAAGAAGCACACAACTCCTACAGCAGGCTTTAACACAGACCTACTGGTTAATCTCAAAAAGCCCTTTCCTCCTCTGCCTTCAAAATGACTCAGACAGGAGTCAATTACTGCTTTCTAGGAGCTTTCTCAGGCTTTCCAGTCACATATATACATCGTTCTGAACCACCAAGTAAGCAGCTTCCTCCAAATCTTTTCCAAGTCACTTTGCAAACATCTATGCCAAAGGTTCTAGGTACCACTGGTTTCAGTCTTTCCTCCTCCTAGGACTGGACAGAAAAAAGCCTGCTCCACTATGAAATGTGGGAGTCTTACCTCTGAAGGTATATAATTGCCAAGTAGCTCTCATGTAAGACAGAACCGATTATTTACCAAAGTGAGAATCCTTTACACGATAGCATGAAACGGGAGGACTATTCAAGTCTTTCTGGTGTCCTGCTTTCATGCTTGATAAGACCTGGGCTAATTCACTGTCTTTCCAAACTATTTTTAATGGCAACGTTAGGAAGAAATATTCTACACCAAAACCTACTACACACAACTATTTGTATATGTATAACAGACAAATATTCTGCTTATGACCCACTAAACTGATTTTATGATCAGTTAATGAGTCACAACAGATGGTTTAAAAAAATGTTTCTAACACCTAAGCTAACATATATGTATACTTTTGAATTAAAAGGGCTCTCCCTTTGATGCTACATTTGAAATGCTACAGCTTGCACTGAGGATTTGTCTTTAGCTGCACAAAATAGAAAACTAACAAGAAATTTAACCATTTAAAAGTAGGAAAACGAAATATTTGCAAATGTAACATTTTTAAAACTCAGTGTTTTCTACAAGACACAGTTCTAAAAACATACTTTGGTCCTCCACATTCGACTGCAGAAGCTTTCACAAATCGAATAGGTTGTAATCCCACTGGTTCAATGCTTAGAGTATTGTTTTCCACAGCCTCCAGAACGGCTGAAGCCAACTTTAAAAAAACAGAAAGTATCAGAAGCTATGCTGACATAAAAATATTAAAATTGTATTCTATAATAAACTAATCTTTAAAATTATTCTTTCCCCAAGCTCTACTGTAAGCTTAGTCTTAGCCAATGAAAAAGAAAGAAACTCTACAATCTTGGTTTGAGTATTTTTACAACTCAAATATTATTATGAAAGGCAGGCAATTCAGTCATAGCTAAGTAACTTACCTCATTATCTGGAAGAGAACTGAAAGCATTAATTCCAATCTCTGTCCATCTCTTACCCACAATTAGCATCCACTATTAACACCACTTCAAGATGAATACCCTAATGCCTCATTTTGCTAAATTTATGCATATTTTTGAATACTAGTCATTCATAACACAGCAATATATACTAATTACAGCTATGTATTTTCTGAACTTGTACTTATGTGCACAAAAGAACTAGCTGAATTATCAAATATTAAATGCCCAGATGGAGATGGTAGCAACTGATCAACAACAGCTGAAACCAGCACATTGCTTCAGTCTGGCAAGATTACTAGTACGGAATGGCCTACCTAGAAACAGACACAGAGACACAGTGAGTAACATATCTACATATCAAAAGTGTTTTACTGTTCATTTTAACTTCTCCTGACAAGTAAGGTTATAATTAAATCCTCTGAAGACTTAACATAAGACTCTTAGGATTACATTTCTTAGACACTGATTGACAGGATATTTATAGACAAACCTTCCATATGTACAAATTAAAACTGTGACCTGACATTGGTATAGTACCCTACATTTTAAAAAAGTTTTTGTATGTACTTAATTTGCTTCATTTTAACCTCTTAACAACCCTGTGACATAGGCAAGGAAGGCATTTTTTTCCATTTTAAAGATGAAGAAACTATGATTTTTTTTTTATCATATATACATAAACCTAATAAACACCTCAGAGTATACAGAACTTCCCTTACCCTGAGTGTTGGGCTAAGTAAGAATCAAGAACTAAGCCCTACCCCCAGTGCACATTTAATACTTCACTCCAGTGTAACTAACACTTCACTCTATGAATGATCCTCTGCTCAAATAAGCAAAGATGTTCAGCAACTGAATGCCAAGAAATTATCATGATCTTAATATGGAATAAAGAAAATGGTAAATCACAACATGTTTGAATAATTTATTTACATAATAGAAAACATACAGCATGATTTAGCAAAAGGTACAGGAACCACTCTAATGCATTCCTATTAAAATAAAAAAAAAAATTACCTCACTTTTTGAGAATGTTAAACATGGAAAGATATCTTCCTGATAAATTTTGTCTAAGAAAGGACACGATCTATCCATTGTGGGATCATCCTTCCAAGATCTGAATTCATTATACAGAGATAAGTCAGCCTGACAAACCAAAAAAAACAAAAAAACAAAAAAAAAACCCATAAAATAATCTTTTTAAAGGTACAAAACATAAAATCACTTTATAAAACTAAAACCTAATTTAAACATTACTGAAAAAGAAATCCTACTCATTTAAAATAATGAACTGAACCATTCTTGATTAGTTGTAATACATGGTACCAACTTTCTTTAAAAAATTCAAGCTCTCAAATCCAAATGAGCCCTTTTCAACGGACCCACTATGGTGTCCAATGATGCTACCATTATCTCCACCCCACCCCTCAAAAGTGCTGGAGTTCCTCTTAAGACAATGTGCACACTGCTCTGAATATAAAACAAATGAGAAGTCTTTTCTGAAAATAATCCAAAAGTAATCTGGAGCGAAGTTAATTAAATAAAGTGTTTGACTAAGTGGAGACTAAGTTGTGAAACCTAGTTTGGGTCAAAGGGGACACTAACTGTTCTGCTATCACCTGAAGGCACTTTCAAAAGAATTTTGAAAATGTTTCTTGTATAAGCAGCAGGTTTAAAAGCAGCATATATGTACCCTCCTAAATTGACTACCGTAAAACGTAACATTTATTAAGGCGTATTTTGCCACAGCAACATCAATGACTACTGTCTGAATTATCAACAATAATCCAGGCTGGCACCTGCCTCCCGATTCACTCTTCAGTTGTCCTTCATTCCCCCTCCTCTCTTTAATGAACTGTTCCCCAAGTATTCTTCCCTCCAGATGCCCTCTACTCAGCTCAATACCACCTGTCACATACAGAGCCACACCTGCCCCCGGCTGCCCACTCAAGGTAGTGCCCCTCATCCAGCTCTAAGCCACTCTCGTCCAGAAGCACTGGACACGCCACAAACGACACACTGACTACAGCTCTGGCCTCTAGGACAGCTTAATCACATGTGCAGGTGGTTTCCATGGAAGTAATGAAAGGCTGAGTCTGAAATCCAAGCTTCCCCACAGACTTTCTTTTAAGGTATATAACAATACTTACATTTCCAAATTCATTTTCTTTGTAAAGTCTACCCTTTAATGGACATAAACCCCAAAGCAGGTTAAGTGGTATTCTAAGGAAAGATTCTAGTTTAAAGGCAGTAACTTAAACTATTAAGAGCTGACCCTGTGCGAGGAACTACGGTAAGCACTTCCTAAACACTTAATCCTCACAGCTGTGCGAGACAGACATTCTGCTCTTCACTGTTTTAGAGAAGGAAACTAGGGCTTAGAGAAAAAGTAACTTGCCTAAGGTTACAGATCAAAAAACCAGTACAAGTTCAGATTCGTGTCTAAGTGACTTGACTGCAAAGTCTTGCATAATGTGTGTGCGTACACGCATGCACGTGTGCTTTTAAGTGCTTTCAGCAGATACGCTGCAAATATTGTGACTACCTGTCACTTTTTTTTACAGAAACGTGGGCATGTTTCACTTTCTCTCCAACTGTTTTACCTTCTTCTAAGGCTTACACAGGTCAACTTTGTGTGTTTCCTTTGTCCAATAAAACTTTTTGAGGGGCGCCTGAGTGGCTCAGTCAGTTAAGTGTCTTGATTTCGGCTCAGGTCATGATTTCACCTTTAGTGAGTTAGTAAGTTCGAGCCCTACATTAGCTCCAAGCCCACTTGGGATTCTCTGTTTCCTTCTCTCTCTGTCCCTCCCCTACTCATGTGCTCTCATTCGTTCATTCTCTCTTAAAAATAAATAAGTAAACATTAAAAAAAAAACCTTTTTGATAAGTTTTCACAAAACATTAGAATACCGAATATATCTACAAACCAAAAAGTTGTATGTTACCTATTCACATTTTAAGAGTTCATAAACTAAGAACTTTAAAACGTTCCATGAGAAAACATTTAAATTTCGTTAGTGTAAACAATGGAAAACAAGGTATATAATCACACACACTGAGAAATTGCAGCAAAAATGCAAGTTGTACCAAGCAATTAAAAATGTTAATTAAATTCAAAGAAATTAAGGTTATAACTTAAAAAAGTTTCTTAAGTATTTCACGAACATGGATTTTAGATTCTGTCACATTCAGATCTGGCCACATATTGACCTTCTCTCTCACTAGCATCCTTTTTATTAATAAGTAAACAAATGCAATTCAATTAAAGTAAGTAACAACCCTGGTTATTCAATTTAATAAACTCCTGGCTTCCATGCAAAAACTTAACCAAATGAGCAAATACAACTTCTTAAAGATTAATGATGAACCTGAATAAAACAATGTAAAACAGAGCTCTAAAAAAGTGGGGGGAGGGATGGCTTAGTTCTATTTTTTGTTGCTTAATTATCTGAATTAACTCTAAGACTCAGTGAAAGAATACAAAACTCTACCTCTCCTAGAATTTAAGTAAAAACAATGTTCTGTTCAAGAAAAGCACCTTATTTTCACACATTTCTTACATTCATATTTTGTTAGAGCATCCTACCAACAAATTCTGACCAGCCAGATCATTAAAGCCACCCACTCTCCTTTACATAACACAAGACAGTTTGCTCCCTAAATGAAATAGCAAGATGAAGAAACTTACCAAGTTTCTAGCAGGTACTCCAAGGTCAGCCAAGTAGAGAATGGAACTGGAGATTCCCTGAAAGCAGCCAGCTCTAGATAAAGCCTCCCCCATCTTAATATTGCATATTCTGTACTACAAGTTTTGCTGGCAAAAATCATAACTGACACGTCAGTGATGAGAATTACTAAGTATCAAGAGAGTCAGAGGGGACAGTCCTTGACGCGTTACCTCTTTGCAGTCTTTTACAATTGGCTGTATCACACTGAGGTCCTGATGACTGCCGCTCATAGCGCTGCTTGTACTTTTATTTCTTGTATGCCCCCTTTTAAAAGCTGTCTTTCCACCTGGCAGAGGCTCTTGTGTGGGTGATGTTGGAGAACTGGACAACACGAGTGTCTTCAATGCGGCTACTTCAGCCTGAAGTACATCAATCTTGAAAAGAAATCAACATAGTCCCATACACTAAGTTTTATGACAGATTCAGCTGAATGTCAGCAATTTGATCAAAACACTTTCCTTTCAAAGATGAATATAAGTTTAATTGGTATTTGTTGTGGACTAACAAAAAGAAAGTAAAACCAAGTTTTTTCATGTTTCTTACAGTTCAGATTCAGCTGCTATTCACAATGTTAAAGGAAATTTTTCAAATTATCAAAATGTCTAACACAAACTTCATGTGAATTTTGAAAATCTCCAAATAGAATAGTTTATGATTAGTTGCGGTTCATTCCTAAAATAATAAAATAACAGTTTGGTGGGGTTTTTTTCAGTGAATTAAGAAAAATATTAACTTTAAAATGTGATTGTCTAGTCCTTTTGAGAATACATGTGATTCACAAGACTTTAAATCCTTTGGTTCTAATATCAGTGAACCCCAACTATTCACTATTAACCCTATCTGTGTAGTGGTTATTCCCTACTTTATAGTTTCCTGCAGTTTCCAAATCTTCTAAAATAAACACTAGTTTACAATAGGAACAAAAGCCAATCGATGTTAAAGTATCCTTAAAACAGTAATCACTGATTTCTTTGTACTTTTTTACTATGAAAGCAGCAAAAACTTACTTTTCCTTGTGCTTCCTTTAGCTGCTTTTCTGCTGTTGCCTGCTTAACATTTGCTTCTCTCACCATCTTATGAGCTTCCTGAAAAAGGTGAAATCTCAAATTTCGGAAACGTATTGAGCATTTGTTTTCAAAAATCTCTCAAAAAGTATCTACAACAGTAGCAAAAATGTACTACCAACTTTTAACCTGAAAATGAAGTATTCCATGTCAATTTCTGAAATAACAACAGTCGTCTGACAGAGAAACTAGTAGGAGTTAGGAATAGGTACCTTCTTTTAGTACCAGTATCACTGAGGTAGCCAAGTTCAATCCTCCTGGTGAATGCCTGTGTAAAAAGACTGTGTGAAACAATAAACATCCCACATGTCAAACCCAAATTCTCAGTGGTTAGGTTTCTGTAACTTGGGTCACAATATGCATACTCATATTATTAGTCATAGCAAAGATATACTGAAGGGACAGGTAAAAATATTAATACATCAATAATGCTGCAGTTTGTAGGAATGACAGCTGAAAAGCCTTAGGGCTTCCAATGAAAACATTCACAAAATGATATTAAGTGACAATTCTGTGCAGAGTTAATCTAAAAGGACAAATCAGAGATTAGCCTTTAGTAAGGTCTTAATTTTTTGTACAATAACTATGAAACTCTGGGTATTTAATTCCTTTTTCTTTTCTTATATTTATTCATCAAACATTTACTCATGACACCTTTTTGTGAGGTATTATTCCAGGTGCTAATAACCTACTGGGAAAAGAGACGGGTCCTTGTCTCTTAAGGAGCTTACATTCAGTTTACATTGTAATAATCAAATAAAATGTCCAAGGAAGAATTCTGGCTCTTATTCTAAGTGCAATATGAAGCCTTATGATCTTTTAAGGAAGACAGTCACTGATCTTTATTTTTAAAAAATTACTCTGCTGTATGGAATAATCCCATAAAGGATTAAGGACGGACTGGAACAGTACATAGGGTGCTTGAGATAATCCCCTGGGATTTAAGAACACATATGTTAGAACTACATTTTGCAGTTTATGAGAAGGATGAAGAGAGAGAGAGAGAGAGAGAGAGAGAGAGAGAGAGAGAGAGAGAG